>NC_092371.1:4651401-4932927 GCF_030028105.1 Mobula birostris | reverse complement strand
CGAGAAGAAAGACATTCAGTGAGGACCTCCCCAACTCTCTCTGTCCCTCCTCCTCCATGATTTTCCTTCTCCTCTCTCTCCAGACCAGTTATGTTTCCTGCTCCTTCCCCCTCTCTACCCATTTCCCTCCCTCCTCCTGCTTGGCTCTCCCACTCCCCTACTCCCTGACTCTCCCTCCCCTTTCCCAGCTCTCTCCACTCTCCCAATTCCAATCTTTTCTCCATCTTCCCATCTCTCCCCTCCCCTCCCCCTCTCGCCAGGATGCCAGGGTTTTAGTGGTTTCACCCACCAGCACTTTACTAACCATACTCAAATGCAGGCTTTGGAACCCGCTGCACCACACCCACACGTAGTGCGTCCCGCCTGCAGCCACATGCTTGCTTATAACCTCCACAGTTAACAGGCGTCCCAACTAAATTTCACTGTGCAACCTTTTACCACCCTACTTACTCTGTCTTATCAGGCGGTGAGTGAGGCTGAGGGGTGCGCGTAGCCGGAGACACAGGCTGCTGCTGAGGGGTCTGGGTGGTACTTGCTGTCAGGTCCTGCGTGTACTGCACCACGGGGCCCTTCGTCCGCACCGCACCTGGTTGTGGGGGGGGGGGGGGTGGAGAGCACAGCCATTTAGAACCTAAATGAGGAGGAACTTCTTTAGCTGGAGAGTAGTGAATTTGTGGAATTCAGAGGGCTGTGGATGCCAAGTCACTAGGCATATTTAAAAGACAGCTTGATTAGTCAGGATGTCAAAGGTAATGGGGAAAAGGCAGAAGAATGGGGTTGAAGGGGATAATAAATCAGCCATGATGGAATGGCCAAACAGGCCAATTCTGCTCCCGTATCCTACTGCCACAGTCCGGTCCGTTGACTCCTCATTTCCTTTTCCCTGTGTTCCACGGGGCTCCTTGATTAGGGCACCTGATCCTCATTCGAACCGGCAGCACAAAAACTCTGGCTTACATCTACTCGTTGCTGGTTTGTCACCATAGCCAGTGCGGCTTTGCTCATCCCGGAGCCACTGATAATCGTGGACTCCAAGTTGCTTCGGTGCCTGTGGCTGCTTAGTGAATTCAGTCGTTTTCATGTCCAGCTGAGTTGCCGGCCATTTTGCCACTACTCCGAGACAAGATGCAAATTCAGTCATTTTCATGTCCGGCTGAGATTTGCTGGCCAACTGCCGCCACTCTGAGTCAAGATACAAATGGACTGTCATTGTTTGGTTTCTGTCATCTCATTTCCAGCTGAGTAGGCCCGGCCGTTTGCTGCTACTCCGAGTTGGGAATTCTGTCTCTTCGTGTCCAGCTGAGTGATTACCGGCCATTTGCCGCTTCATGAGCTACTCCGAGTCAAGATATGGATTGTCTGTTGTTGTTTGGTTTGGTCGCCTCGTTTCCAGCTGAGTAGGTCTGGCCGTTTGCCGCTACTCCAAGTTAGGTATTCTGTCTCTCCGTGTCCGAGTCCAAGTTCAAGTCCAGGCTCCGTGTCCAAGTCCAGGCTCGAGTCCAAGTCCAAGTCCGGGCCCCGGGTCCAAGTCCACACTCCGGGTCCAAGTCCTAGTCCAAGTCGAGGCTCTGTGTTCAAGTCCGAGTCCAGGCTCTGGGTCCAAGTCCAAGTCCAAGTCGAGGCTCTGTGTTCAAGTCCAGGCTCCGTGTCCGAGCTCCTCATGTTTGTTGTTCCCCATCCTCGTCTGCGTAAGCATTCTATCCTCGCTCCCTGGCTTTCCTGGCAACTATTAATAAACACATTTCTGTTAATGCTACTTACGTGTCTGTGTCCTGCTCTTGGGACCGCTCCCAAATGCCCTGTGCAACACCTACGGTCTAAATGCAGGCCAATAGGACTGGCTTAGACGGGTATCTTGGTCAACATGGACCAGTTGGGCCAAAGGGCTCATTTCCATGCTCCCATTACTTTGAGGCCTGGGGAGCATTAACCATGTCGTGTCAAGCAGCAGTACTGGTTTGAGGGGCCGAGTGGCTACTTCTATACGCTACCCATAAACACATATATTCAGCATCAGCATGAAGTCACACTCTCCAGCAGTGAGATCCTGCTTCCCGACTTCCAGCCTGCCCAGCTTTTGATCCCGTTGCATTCCCCTCCCCGAGCCGTGGGGGTGGTGAAGCAAACTCACCGACGTTGGGCCGGGTGCGCTGCTGGCCGCTCTGCCCGCCCTGTCGGAAGGCAGTGGTCATCTTCAGGTTGAACATGGGCTCCAGGCGGGTCGAGCCACGGTAGATCCATTCACAACGTTTGTCATCCTTTGGGGAGAGTGGGTGCAGGGGAGAGAGACGGGGTAGGGATGAGGAGGGGGGGAGGAGGCAAAGGGACGAGGAGGAGGGGGGAGGAGGCAAGGGGACGAGGAGGAGAGGGAAGGAGGGAAGGGGATGAGGAGGAGAGGGAAGGAGGGAAGGGGACGAGGAGGAGAGGGAAGGAGGGAAGGGGACGAGGAGGAGAGGGAAGGAGGGAGGTGGAGAGAGAGGGAGGAAGGGAGGTGAAGAAATGGATAGATACTTCATTGATCCCGGAAGAAATTAGTGTCACAGTAGCATTACAAATGCACAAATATTAGAAGAGAACTAAGAAAGAATTTAAAAATAAGTTTCCTCAAACAGTCATCATCAGGAGGGGGTCATCACTCCCCTGGTTATTATGGGGACTAATGGCCGAGGGAGCAGCGCAGTTGTGTTAGTCTATTACTAAAAGTGCTCCTCTGTTCAGCCAAGGTGGCATGCAGAGGGTGAGAAACATTATCCAGAATTGCCAGGATTTTCCGTAGGGTCCTTTGTTCTACCAGAGCCTCCAGTGTGTCCAGTTTGAATCCTATGACAGAGCCAGCCTTTCTAATCAGTTTATTGAGCCTGTTGGCATCACCCATGTTGATGCCATTGCCCCAGCACACCACCAGATGGAAGATTGTACTGGTGAAAACAGACTGGTAGAACATGTGAAGGAGAGGCCTGCATACTCCAAAGTTCCTCAGTCTCCTCAGGAAGTAGAGGCAACTCCAGCCCTTCTTGTACACAGACTCTGTGTTGGTGCTCCACTCAAGTCTGTCATCCGGGTGCAGCCCCCAGGTACTTGTAGGCCCTCACCATCAATAGTAACAGAAAGCAATGCAGGCTTGCTCTTCCTAAAGTCCATCACCATCTCCTTTGTCTTACTCATGTTGAGCTGCAGATGATTCAGCTTGTACTATTAGGTGCATTAAGGAGGTGGTGGGGGGGAGAGAGGGGGGAGAGGGGGAAGGGGGGAAGGGGGGAAGGGGGAAGGGGGGAAGGGGGAAGGGGGGAAGGGGGGAAGGGGGGAAGGGGGGAAGGGGGAAGGGGAAGGGGAGAGGGGGGAAGGGGGAGAGGGGGGAAGGGGGAGAGACAAAGGGGAGGGTTTGCGGGAGGAGGGGGAAGGTTTGTGGGGGGAGAGGGGGAGAGACAAAGGGGGAGGGTTTGCGGGAGGAGGGGGAAGGTTTGTGGGGGGAGAGGGGGAGAGACAAAGGGGGAGGGTTTGCGGAGGAGGGGGAAGTTTTGCAGGGGAGAGGGGGAGTGGTTGCAGGGATAGGGTACAGAAAGGAATCAAAACACAGTCTCACACAGACAGCAGCAAGATGTGGGTAGCACAAGTAGCCATGGCAGGGAGGAAAACTTAACAGCTTCAATCCTGCTATTACACAACCCCTGAATGATAAAGATGCACTTTTGACCTCTCATTCCACCTCGTCATTGCCCTTGTGTTTTATTTGTCTCTGTAACTGTAACACTATATTCTGCATTGTTTCTCCTTTGTACTGTCTCAATGCACTGACATTTTGTATGAATGGCATGCAGAAGTTTTTCACTGTACCTCAATACATGTAACAATAGAAAACCAATTACTCAAACACAAGGAATTCTGCAGATGCTGGAAATTCAAGCAACACACATCAAAATTGCTGGTGAACGCAGCAGGCCAGGCAGCATCTCTAGGAAGAGGTACAGTCGACGTTTCGGGCCGAGACCCTTCGTTACCAGCAACTTTGATGTGTGTTGCGTAAACCAATTACTGTTGGTCAGACCGTGGAGCAAGAGGCTGGAGGTTATGGGCTGACCTTGCTGTACATTGGTCAGGCCTTAGCTGCAGTACTGTCCGCAGCTCTGAATGAAAAACACAAACTGCTGGAGGAACTCAGTGGATCAGGCAGCATCTATGGAGAGGAATAAAGAGCTGACGTTTCAGGCTGAGACCCTTCATCAGGATTGGAAAGGAAGGTGGGGGGGTGAAGCCAGAATAAGAAGGTGGGGGTTGGGGGGGGGTGGATGGAATACAAACTGGCAAAGCCAGGCAAGGGGAAAATGAAGTGAGAAGCTGGGGGGTGATAGGCAGGAAAGGCAAAGGCTAGAGAAGAAGGAATCTAATAGAAGTGGAGAGTGGACCATTGGACAAAGGGAAAGTGGAGGGGCACCACAGAGAGAAGATGAGTAGGTGAGAAGAGAAAGGGTAAGGAGGAGTCAGTATGGGGAATGGAAAATGAGAGAGGGGTGGGGGTAAATGTTAAGACCATTGGCTTCTGTTTTCATACTTTTTGCCTCCTCTTTTGAACTAAAGGAGCTATGTTTAACTAGTCTAATAGAAGCTTCCCGTATCGAGAGAAGATCAGTCCATCCTCTTCTCATCACTGCCATCAGGGAGGAGGTACAGGAGCTTGAAGACACATACTCCCCTCCGCCATCAGATTTCAGAATGGTTCATGAACACCACCCTGTTATTCTTGCTTTTGAAACTTACAGCAACTTTTATATCTACTGTCGCAAACAACAAATTTTATGACATGTCAGTGTTAATAAACTTGATTCTGATTCAGTTCCAGTACTTTACACTGAGTGCCCTGATGGAGGGTCTTGGCCTGAAACATCGATTGTTTATCTCCCTCCTAGACGCTGCCTGACTGTCGAGTTCCTCCAGCATTTTGTGTGTTACTCTGGCTTTCCAGTAACTGCAGAATGTCTTGTGTTTTTGATGTACTCTGAGCTGCTGCCCTAACTGCAGTTCCTAACAAGAATACGGAGAGAGTACTCCAAATCAGAAGTGCCTTTCTTGAGGAAAGGCGCTAACCAGTGTCTCCTGTGAACTGCACCTGATCCCTGGCAAAGGAACAAAAATAAAAAGTCATCGCACAGCACTGATGTACAGTGGGATCTTGGAGTCTAGCTCACTGACAGTCGAAGTTCAAAGTAACTTTATCAGAGTATGTACATGTCACCATGTACTACCTTGAAATTCATTTTCTAGCAAGCTTTTACAGTAGAACAGAGAAATACAATTGAAACAATAAAAACTACAAAGACTGACAAATAACTAATGTGCAAAAGGCGGCAAGCTGATTTAGGTTTGTCTAAATCAATAAATAAACAACACTGAGAATATGCGTAAAAATTGTTCCTAAAACTGGTGGTGTGGGACGAAGGCTCCTGTATTGTCTTCCCAATGGCAGCAACGAGAAAGCATGGCCTGGATATTGGGGGTCTTTGGTGATGGACGCTGCTTTCGTCTGTCAACTCTCCTTACAGGTCTGCTCAACAGTGCAAGGGCTTTTCCTGTGATGGACTGGGCTGTATGCAGGCTTTTCCATTCCTGGCCATCGGGGTTTCCATACCAGGCAGTGATGCAACCAGTCAATATACTCTCCAGTGCACCTTCAGAAGTTTGTCAGTTGTCAAAGTAGCCACTCAAGTAGATAGGGTAGTAAAGGCAGCAAATGACATGCTTGCCTTAATTATTTGGGGCACTGAGTACAGAAACTGAAACTTATTTGTTACTGGTGCATGTACCAAGGTACAGTGAAACGCCTGTCTTGCGTACTGTTCACACAAATCAGATCATCACACAGTGCATTGATGTAGAACAAGGTAAAACAGCAACAGAATGCAGAGTAAAGTGCAACAGCTGCAAAGAAAATGTGGTGCTGGTAGACAATTAGTTGCAAGATCATAATGAGATAGACTACAAATTGAAGAATTTATCTTATCATACTAGAGAACCATTGTGGTGTGTGAGAAAACACCTGGATGTGGAGGGTCTTTCAATCTGCTGGATTCTTTACTGAGGCAGCAAAAAGTGTAGATGGAGCCCATGGAGGGGAGGCTGGTTTCTGTGATGCGTCCAAGAGCGAGAAAGAGTATGACTCTATGATCTGCCAAATCACACTGGGATTGAATGAGGATTCAGTGTGTTGCTCCCTCCCCCTCCAACCCCCCGCCTCCACCAAGCAAGGAGTCAGAGAGCCGTAGGAATCCCTCACTTGAGATGTAAACCTATAAGCAGAGGGATGCTCTCACACTGGGGGAGGGGGAAAGGAGCACAGGGTGGGGGTGGCAGGGGTCCTAGCTGGGAACACATCAGCCCTATGGGGCTTCTAAAATCAGGAAGGAGGGTTACTTACCTGGTGGCTAGTGCTCAATTTTGAACTCCTCAGCAACAGTCATGTGCACAACCATTTTGTGGCATCTTGCTGTGCAGATATTTTGCTGTCGCAATCCCTATATTGCAGTCACAACAATTCAACAGTAACACTGTTGATCAAATTCCTGAGGACGTGATATCCTTTCTAAATGTACGTCCTTGCATTCAGACGAATTTGACACAACCCTCAAATTACATTATTCAGTAGAGTGAAGCACTAACCCCATTGGAGTGGGTTGGCAGGTTCCAATGCCACAGGTAGCCTAGGGGAGAAAGAATGAAGCAGACAGCTTCACACACAAAATGCTGGAGGAACTGAGCAAGTCTAGCAGTATCAATGGTGAGCCAAAACCCTTCATCAGTGACCTGTTCTGGGCCTCCTACCTCAGGAAGGGGATGCTCGCCTCAGGGTGGGTGCTATCACTAGGCTGAAAGAAATGCATCGTGAGGAATGGTTGCCCTTCAAGTGCAGATTCAGGGACGAGAGAGAGAGATAGAGAGAGATAGAGAGAGATAGAATGAATGAATGAATAATTTCCCTCCGATGGCTGAGCTTAGTCCAGAACAAGGCTGGCCAGAGTTTACATAGAAACCTTTCTCCAGAGCGTGGGGAAGCTGGAGTAAGCAGGGTTAATTGGAGCTGTTAGGTGGGAGATGGACGGGTTTCAGGGTTCCAGAACAAAGGGCGGGAGATGGAACTGAGGAACCGGCCACAGTCTGCCCCTGACTGACCTCATCCTACTCTGACAATTGGACTGGATCTGCCACAAACTCCCAGCGGTGAGGGACATCACCCGGCAAAAGCAGCTTACCAGGAACAGGATTTTGACCAGGCTGCCATCGACTTCTTCCACCCGGGACTTCCACCAAGTGCCCTCCCATTCGGTCTTGATCTGCTGGCCATTTTTCAGCAGCACCATGGGCCTGTTCGGGTAAGCTGTGATGTACTCCTCGATGAAGTCACGGCAGGAGACGTCCTCGATGTCCTCCCAGGTCTTCCCCACTTCAGTACAGAAGAGAACCATTACTGAGAAAACATCCACACAGGGCTAGGAGACCTCCTAGGGAGTCGGACTAGGACCTCCTCTGCACTGCAAATCCCCCCGCTCACTGGAAAGTGATGTTGAGGAAGGTCACTGGAATGGGGACAACAGGCTCAAAGGGTCAAAAAGCCAGTCACTGCAACTTGCTCGGACCTCTCAGGTCACACTGAGGGAGCCCATTTGGCCCAGCCCTGCTGGTCCTCCACGCGGAGTCCAGCCTGCTCTGACCCACCTCAAAAGACGTAATACAGCATGGGCACAGGTACTTTGGACTCACTCACACATGCTGAATGAGGTGCCCATCTAAATTCCTCTCTATAACTTTATACCCCAAATCTCCTTTGGGGCCTAGGCCATCCCAAGTATCAGCAGCATTCCTGCTCCCCAGATTTGAGGCTTCACAGCAAATGAAGCCACTCCACCTGCTGCCAGTTTACAAGTGCAATCCCATCCACCACTAACTTTTCCTGTAACCTATTCTCCCACATTCCTTGTCAATCCCCCCCCCCCATCACTTCACCCACACCAGAGGGGCAATCAACAGCAGCCATCACCCCTCCGACCAGGCACATTGTTGGAATGCAGGAGTGAACAAGAGCACCATGGGAAACCTGTGGGGTCACAGGCAATGTTTCCTCTGCATGCACGCACACATCTTTTGCTAATAGCGCACAAAGAATTTGCGTCGCGATGGACTTGGGGCCCGGGGGAGCTCAGGATCGGCTGCCCGCGGCTGCTGCTGAATCCTGAGTCAGTGTAACTATAGACTTGCGGACATTGAAATAAACACGATTTGAGAATTATTGATCCATTAATTTTTATGCGTTAGTGGCAACCATCAATGTAACAGAAATACTGTGGATTCAGCAGCAGCTGCGGGCAGCTGTTCCTGAGCTCCCCGGGTCCTAAAGTCCATCCTCACGACGCAAATTCTCTGTGCAATTCCTTTGTGCGCCAGCAGCAAACACACACACATACACACAACAGCATGGTAGCATAGTAGCTACGCTAATACAGCGCAAGTCACCAGGAGTTAATTCCATCCACTGTCTGTAAGGAGTTTGTACGTTCACGTGGGTTTCCTCCAGGTGCTCTGGTTTCCTCCCAAATTTCAAATATGTACAGGCTGGTAGGTTAATTGGCCAGATTGTTGTAATTGGACAGCACTGGCTTATTGAGCTGGAAATGCCTGTTACCATACTCACCTAAGACCCCGCCTACTCTCCCTGATATCCATGACCCTCTTTGTCCTCTCCATAGCCACAACTTTCCTCAAAGCTTAGTACTGCCCAGCCAAGTCCTGGAGATTGACCCCTACCCTGTAGAGGCAAGAGGCTAGCTCTTGGACAGCCTTTCAAGACCAGTGGCATTGATCATCAGGCCACTGTCTCAAATTTCACCACAGATCTCAGCACTTCAAAAGGTTGTCCCGCCAGAGCCTCGTAGATCCCAAGTCAGGTCAAGTTCATTGCACCTGTACTTCACTGCACTTGTACAGGTGATGATGAAAAACCTGCTTGCAACAGCATCACAAGTACATAGGTACAGTCAATATACAAGATACAAATTATACTTGAAAATTACACTGAATAAAAAAACTGCAAAAACAAGACATTAGAGCAATAAGAAACAAAGAAACAAGTCCATGATCGTGCAAGAGGAGGTCTTTAGCTTTCCATTGTTGAGATAGTGATTAGAGTTATGCAGATCAGTACAAGAATTGATTGGTTGAAGGGAAGTAGATATTCCTGAATCCTGTGGTGTGGAACTTCAGACATAACAGCGAAAAGATGACGGGCCTCATCCTATTTTCCTCTGCAGATGCTGCCCAACCCACTGAGTTCCTCCAGCATTTTGATCTTCACTTACTGTTGCCCAGTAGACTGGACTCGGCTCAAAAGGAGCTTACCACTACGAGAGGTGTTGTCATAGTGGCAGATAATAAACTAGCCATGATGGAATAGCAGAGCAGACCCATATGTCTTATGGTGGTAGAAACGTCCGGCACTGAACTAACCCTTTGATCCACTGAGTCCATGCCAACCATCAAACATCCATTTAAACTTAATCCCCACATTCCCAAGCGCTGTCCTCAGCTCCTACCTCTTATTCACGCATCCCTCCCCACCTTCAGCAGTACCTACAGGCAGTGCCAGCTCATGAAGGCAGCATCTATTATCGAAGACCCCCACAATCCCTGTCACATGATCTTCTTGCTTCGTCCATTGGGTATGAGATACAGATCCTGACGTTCCACACCACTCGGTTTGGGAACAGCTACTTCCCTTCAACCGCTCAGTTCTTGAACCAGCTGTCACAACCCCAATCACAGCCTCAGCAACAGAACACTACAGACCACCTCTTGCACGACCATGGACTTGTCCGCCAGTGCAAAAAGGATGTCTTATTGTCTTCTGCAATTTGTGTATAAGTTATGCACAATTTATAGTCTGTATGTTGTCTGTACCTACGTTCTTGTGATGCTGCTGCAAGTTTTTCCATTGTATCTGTCCTTGCACACAGGACAACAAACTCGACACAAGGGAAGACTGGAGTCAGCTAATTAACTTATTAACTTGTTAGAGGGACTTACATGGTCTGCAGATGGGGTACAGCTCTGACAGGGCAACATAGGAGGCGTAGCCATCATCAAAGAAAATAAGGAACCTGTGAAGCGAATGAAAGCAGAGATTTAGCAGCAGAGCGTCACTCAACCAAATGTGGAAATATAACCAACGGCCAATAAATGCACAATGCAAATACAAACCACAGACAAGTGCCCCCCTTAACTTCTTCAAAGGCGGGGTTCTCCATGGAAGGAAAGGTTACATATTAAAGTTTAAATCCCAGTCTAAATTAAATCAACCAGGTATATTGGCCATTTTAAACTAACTGAAGGGAACAGTAAAATGGGACAAAGTGAGGCACAGACACAAGCAATCCTTTGGAGGCACAAAGGACTGCAGACACTGGAATATTAAGACCAACAATCTGTTAAGGAACTCAGTCGGTTGAGCAGCATCTGTAGTGGGGGCGGGGGGGTTGGGGAAAGGAGGAACTGTCGAAACAGTGTGTCAAGACCCAGCACCAGGCAAAACTTTCTCTTCTTGCATGCCATCTCGTTGTAAAGTGGTCCCAGACCCTCCTACAGCCCATGACACGGTATGGGTACTAGTTTACTATTATCACAAGAACCAAGATACTATGAAAAGCTCGTCTTGAATGCTGTTCGCAGAGATCAAATCATTACAGAATGCATTGAACTGCAATAAAACAATAAAAGTACAGAATAAAGTGTGAAAACTACCAAGAAAAGCACAGTACAGATAAATGGCAAAGTGCAAGACCATAACTAGGTAGATTGTGAGGTCAAGAGCACATCTTATCGGACAGGAGGTCCATTCAATAGTCTGATAACAGTGAGATAGAAGCTGTCCTTGAGCTTGGTGGTTTGAGCTTTCAGGCTTTTGTATCTACTGCCTGATGGGAGAAGGGATAAGAGAATGTTCAGGGTGGATGGGCTCTTTGCTTATGCTAGCTGTTTTACTGAGGCAGTGAGAAGTACAGACAGAATCCAGAGGGGAGGCTGGTTTCCATGATGTGTTGAGCCATGCCCACAATTTTCTGCAGTTCCTTGTGATCATGTGCAGAGCAGTTGCTGCACCAAGACATTATACAACAAGACAAAATGGTTTCTATGGTGCAACAATAAAAATTGGTGAAAGCTGACGTGGCCATGCCGAATTTCTTTGGCCTCGTGAGGAAGTAGAGGTGCGAGCTCTATGTGGTTGGACCAGGACAGGATATCGGTGACAGCCACACTAAAATCTTGAAGCTCTCAACCTCTACACCACTGACGTACACAGGAACATGTGCACCACCCCCCTTTCTGACATCAACAAGCAGGCTTCTTCTTTTTGTTGCTATTGAGAGAAACTTACTTACTACGTCGACTCAGGCCTAGGGGGCTGCCGTCGGGCAAAAGGTTAATGTATTTATTTACTTATTTAGTGATACAGTGCAGAGAAAGCCTGTCCAAACCTTCGAGACAAGCCCACACGACCTCGATTAACCCTAACCTAATCATGGGACAACTTACAATGACAAATCAACTTATTGGTGTGTCTCTGGACCATGGGAAGAAACGAGGAGAAAACCCATGCAATTCATGAGGAGGAGATGCAGAGGCTCCTTACAGAACGGTGCAGGAATTGAACTCTGAGCTCTAGAATGACCTGAGCTGTAACAGCGTCGCACTAACCAACATGGACTGCGGTTCCAAATGTGACTGTCACGGTAGAATGCCACTAAGCTCCCTATCTCCTTCCTGTACTCCGACTCATTGTTACTTGAGATGCAGCCTCCTACGGTCGTATCATCTGCAAACTTATAGGTGGAGTTACAGCAGATTATGGTCATGCAGTCACGAGAGAACAGAGCAGAGCCCACGGATGAGGACGCAACCCTGTCAAGAACCAGCATTTGGAATAATCATGGCGAAGATATTGCCGCCCATCCTTGCTGATTGCAGGAAGGAAAGGGTCCAGTTGCACAGGGGGGTGTTGAATCCCAGGGTCTGGAGTTCAGTGATGAGTTTGCTTAGAATGACAGTATTGAGGCTGGAGCTATAGTCGATAAACAATAGTTTGATGCAGGTATCTTTAATGTCCAGATGCCCCAGAAGTGAGGCCAGGGAAATGGTATCTGTCATAGATCTGTTCCAGCGGGAGGCAAACTGCAATGTGTCAAGGCTGTCTGGAAAACTGGAGTGCCATGACCAGCCTCTCCCAGCACCATGGGCCTTCAGTTCATGGGCTCCTCACTGAAAGGCCAAGGTAGAGTGGACACGGAGAGGACGTTTCCTACAGATGGAGAGTTTAGGACCAACCAGAGGCCAGAACCTCAGAACAGAAGGACCTCTGTCCCTTTAGAACAGAGATCAGAGTAATTTCTTCGGTCCAAGGATGGTGAATCTGTGGAATTCATTGATATAGACATCTGCAGAGGCCAAGTCATTGGCTATATTCAGAGTGGAGGTTGATAGGTTCTTGATTAGTGAGGGTGTCAAAGGTTACAGGGAGAAGGCAGGACGGTGGGGTTAAGAGGGATAATACATCAGCCATGACGGAGTGGCAGAACAGACGCAATGGGCCAAATGGCCCAACTCTGCTCCTATATCTTATGAAACTCAATGGACCGAGCAGATCTGTGAGAGGAAACAACAAACTTCGACAATCCCTTCACCATCCCCGCCCCACAGATACCGCTCGACCTGCTGAGCTCCTCCAGCAGATGGTTTGTTGCTGCAGATTCCGGCGTCTCCGGTCATCCTTGTCTCTTAAATCAGTCATTAATCACATAGTTACATAATGAAAAGGACTTTGCCTTTAATTCACCAATAATAGCTACACTGTATTTTAATTTCAGAGGACCAATAGTGTAGGAGTAAAAATTACTCTGGCCTTTTCCCCTCGCCCACTGACAAGATCATGTGGCATCAGGGAGCTGCAGTGGGCTGCGGCATGTTGAACAATTAGGCTGATGTGCTCCAACTAACTGCAGAGTAGCAAGAATGGTTTTTAGTTAAAAATAGTGCTATTTTAAACAAGTCACATTGGCTGGGATCCTTGTCAAGAAGTAAGCAGTTGGATGGGAGCCAAAGTTTCAAGGAATTGTCTCTATTAGAGTCATTGAAAGATGCAGCAGAGAAACAGGTGCTTAGCCTGCCGCTCTGCTCTCTTTACACCCACCACTATGTGGCTAGGCACAGCTCAAACGCCACCTACAATTGCCGTTAGCAAAATCTCAGATGGTGATGAAGAGGCGTACGGGACTGAGATACCACCAGCTGGTTGTGTGGTGTCGCAACATCAACCCCGCACGATGAAGCATTCAGGACATCTTCAAAACGGGATGCCTCAGAAAGGCGGTATCCATCACTAAGGACCTCCATCACCCAGGACACGTGCTCTTCTACCATCAGGGAGAGGAGGTACGGGAACCTGGAGACACACACCCAGTGTTCTATGAACCGTTTCTTCCCCCTGCCATCAGATTTCTAAACACACAATGAACCAACCCATGAGCTACCTCACTATTTTTGTACAACTTATTTAATTTTACATTTCTAATCATAACTTACAGTATTTATGCCTTGCAATGTACAGCTGCCACAAAACAACAAATTTCATGACATAAATGTCAGTTTCATTAAACCCGATCCTAATTCAGATTCTGAGACAATGCCAACTTATTCTTCTTCTTCCCACGTTCCCTTCAACTTCCCCCTAGACTCGATCCCTCACAGTGATCTACAGTGGCCGATTAACCCACTGACCCCGCACTGAACACCCGGTCACAGGGAGAATGTGCAAACTCCAGATGCACGCGCACACACACGCATGCACGCAAACAAAGCTGGAGGTCAAGTTCAAACCCTTTCCCCACTAGCTCTGCCAAATGTGTTGTTTAATTTTTTTTTAAGTTAAAAACTATACATTTTCTTTCCCGAGATTAGGGAGTTTTAAAAAGGGAAAGAAAATGGAATATTGTATGCAGTTGTGGTTGGTCCATTACAAGCATGTGGGGGCTTTGGAGAGAGTGCAGAAGATGCTACTTGGATTAGAGGGTATGAACCATAAGGAGAGATTGAGCACACTCCAGTTGTTTTCTCTGGAGCTGTGCAGGCTGAGAGGAGAACTGAACTGACAGAAGTTTATAAATAAATAAGACAGATAGTCACAGTCTTTTCCCTAGGGTGGAAATGTCAAATACTGAAGGGCATAAGTTTAAGATGAGGGGGAGGGGGGAAGTTTAAAAGGAGATTTAGGAGGCGAATTTTTATTTATACAGAGAATGGAGGGTGCCTGGAACGGGCTGCCAGGGTAAGTGATGGAAAGAGATATGATAGTGGTGTTTAAGGGGCACATGAATGTGCAGGGAATGGAGGGATGTGGATCGTGTGCAGGCAGAAGCGTTTCAGTTTAATTTGACATCATGGTTGACAAAGACATGTTGGGCCAAAGGGCCTGTACCTGTACCATTCTGTTCTATGTTGAGTACAGTGATCAAAAAATAAGCTCTTATCAAGTCCTCAGACAGAGGCCTCCTGCTGACAGATCTCAGACAGAGTTGTACAGCCTAGAGAAGAGCCCATCAGCTCATTGAAGCCATGCTGACCACCTGTCATCCCACCCCAACATACTCTCGTCAAAGCCTCACAGCTCACAGCTCCCCTGCCCTGGAAAACTCTCTTGCTAAGGAGGTACAAGCTGATCCAGCCTGATGTAAACAAGCAGCACAAAGGGACCAGTGGTTGTGGAAAAATAAACCTTGGGTCAGGCCGTTGGGCCCTGCCTGAGCAATGTCATGCTGCCTGCCCTCCTCCAAGCGGATGATAAACATGTTGTTCAAGAGGAAGAGGATGAGGGTGGTCATTTCTATGCCGCATTTGGGAGAAAAGTGCAGTCCCTCCTTTGGCTGAAGTTATAAACCGCAAAACACTCTCTGGAGGTTAATGAGCCCTCTGTACCCAGCTCACTGGGCAGTGAATGGCTTGATCAAGGGCAAAGCTAGCAGAGATGCTACATGGGTCCACCCTGTGGACAGAAGCAACAGAGCCCCCTTCACCCCCTGCCTTCCAGCCAATTCTGCTTACACAAAGCTCTCAGCTCTATAATTGAGCCATTGTGAAGGAGGAGTGGACTGGGGGAGTTGCGGGTGGGGGGGGGGGTGACGTCAGATTCTTCAGGCTATACAAAGGACCGCAGATGCTGGAATCTGGAGCAACATCCAAGCTGCTGGAGGGACTCAGTGGGTCAGGAAGGCACCTCTCTGCAGGGGGAAAATGGACAGTCGACATTTCAGGCTAAGACCCTTCGTTCGGACTGGGATTTTTCAAGCTTTCCCACTTCTAAAGGGATCGAATAAATCCCCAGAGTATTGATATTATACTTTCAGTAGGAATATTCATTTCATAAGACCAGAGTTTTGACCCCAAACCATATAACAATGACAGCACGGAAACAGGCCATCTCGGCCCTTCTAGTCCGTGCCGAACTCTTACTCTCACCTAGTCCCACCAACCTGCACTCAGCCCATAACCCTCCATTCCTTTCCTGTCCATATAGCTATCCAATTTAACTTTAAACGACAACATCGAACCTGCCTCAACCATTTCTGCTGGAAGCTCGTTCCACACAGCCACCACTCTCTGCGTAAAGAAGTTCCCCCTCATGTTACCCCCTAAACTTTTGCCCTTTAACTCTCAACTCATGTCCTCTTATTTGACTCTCCCCCATTCTCAATGGAAAAAGCCTATCCACGTCAACTCTATCTATCCCCCTCATAATTTTAAATACCTCTATCAAGTCCCCCCTCAACCTTCTACATTCCAAAGAATAAAGACCCAACTTGTTCAACCTTTCTCTGTAACTTAGGAGATGAAACCCAGGTAACATTCTAGTAAATCTCCTCTGTACTCTCTATTCTCTATTATGGGAGTGGGAGAGGTACAAGGAGAGAGGGCTTCTCTCGAGGGTAGGAGACAATATTTAACACTTCAGCAGCCCAAGATTAAAACGGATGAGGACCTGCTGTTCTCGACAGCCTGCAGGAGGTTGGTGTGCACAAATAGGCAACAGCGCGACCAATACTGCAGTGACGACGGATTTTAACAACGGCATCTCATTAGTTGTGGAAGCATCTGAGGATGCTGAGGAGATGAGAAAGGCACTCTAAAAATGCAAGTTTTCTCATGGGGTGGTTGCTAGGATTCCAGGAGTTACCAGGATCTTGTGCACTGCCGCACCCACGCTAACACATTGGTCCCAAGACAGCTGAGGAGGCAGCTGGCTGAATTCTTCATGCGTATGTCAGTGTATGTTGATAACACAGTGGAGAGTGCTGCACCCTAGTGTCCAGTGGTGCATATTGCACCCTACTGACACAGCCCGAGCATACTCCTGAATGGAACCTGTTATGCAGCCCCTGCTCCCACAGCACAATAAGACATAGGAGCAGAATTAGGCCATTTGGCCCATTTAATCTGTTCCACCATTCTAATGTGGCCAATTTATTTTCCCTCTCAATCCCATTCTCCTGCCTTCAACTGTAATCTTTGACACTCTTACTAATCAAATCCAGTTTAAATATATCCAATGACTTCCACACACTAGCTAAACAAATTCTTCTTCAACTCTGTTTTTTTAAGAGAAGTCCTTGTATTCTGTGACTGTGCCCTATGGTAGCATAGCAGTTAGAGTAATGCTGTGACAGCACCGGTGACCAAGATCAGGGTTCAATTCCCGTTATCCTTTGTAAGGAGTTTGTATGTTCTCCTTGTAACTGCATGGGCTTCTTCCAGGTCAGGGATGGCCAACCTATGGTGCATTAGATGATTAGAAGTGGCACATTGCACCCCAGTGATAATGATAAAAGGTAAGCCTACTCATACAAAAAGTATTAACCAAAAACCGATTTGTAGAAAAAAAAACTATAACAGGAATTCAAGTAGCTTAGAGTTAGAAATAGGTTTTACTGAGAATAAATTTAAAACTTAGCAATTATTTTCAGCGATTATTTCGTGCACATCTTTTGGTGAACGTTACCATCTTTCACATTAATCTGTTTTCAATTTTAAAAATATGTTCAATGAGTCAAATTAGGAAAGAAGGACTTTTGTTCTACAGTCGTTCCATAACTGTTCAATACATGTTTGATCCTGAGACGCCAGGCATCTGCACCAGCACTGCGTTGCCGGTTTTTGCCAGTCAGTTTACAATTGACACTCGTGTGCTGCAGAGTTGTGCGTTGTTCACCCTTTGTGAACATATGCCGTTTTGTACTTTTTCAAAAATTAAGCCTTGTTTTTGCATTCAGTTACCCATCACAGTGCAAAAGAAAATGAGCAAAAGAAAAGCAGAAAGTAATAGTAAGCGTGAATTCAGTGAACAATAGTAAGCGTGAATTCAATGAACAGTGGGAAAATGAGTTCTTATTTATAGCGGGTCCGTCAGGAAAACCGTTGTGTATTGTTTGTGAAAACACTTTTTCACATAATAGAAGACATGATCTTAATGGACACTACAAAACACAACATCAGACTGAAATAGAAGGAAATCTGAACCTAGTGCTTGGGTCTGAGTTACAGAAAGAATATGCAATTAAGAAAAAGGAAAAAATCAAAAGAAGACAAAATATATTTGTTAAATTAAGGTAAGTAATCATGTTTTTATATTAAATCAATATCATGTAAAAATGCTAAATATGTCCATATTAACACATTTTTATAAGAATTGAATGGGGGTACAAGAGTTGTATGGTGCATCTGAACTCGTGCGTGAAAAAATTGACGCATGGAATGTAAAAGGTTGGCCACCTCTGCTCCAGGTGATCTGGATTCAAACATTCCAAATATTTATTTATTTAGAGATAGTTTGGAGCAAGCCCTTCTGGCCCACTGATCCATGCCACACAGCAACCCACCAATTTAAACCTAGCCTAATTATAGGACAATGACCAATTAACCTCCTAACCAGTATGTCTTTGGACAATGGGAGGAAACGAGAGCACCCGGAGGAAACCCACCCACTTCACAGGAAGGACATACAAATTTTCTTACAAGGGTCACCAGAATTGAACTCCAAACTCCAATGATCCGAGCAATTGCGCCAACTCTCTCACTATCTTAGCGCCTGCAATGTTGGTGCCAGAAGTATGGTGACATTTGTGGGCTGTGTTGGTCTGTTAGGGAGTATTCTGGAGTTATGTGAATATAGTAGATATTAATTCAAGCAAGAATTGTAAACTGCAAGCAGTAAATTGAAGTTAAAAGCACAGGCTGTCCCACAGACTAAGAGATATGGCTTGCAAAATGATGACCATGAGACATACATCTATGCATCAGCCAAATGTAAAAGACAATGGGGCTGTGTCATTGGCTTGCACTGATCCACAAAACTATAGGTTTAAGTAATGTGCACCATTGTAAACAAATTCAAGGAAGCTGACACAATTCTTGGTTCTGTCAATAGTTGAGTGTCAAGCTCTCTATTGTCAGATTTTTTTAGAATATCTGTACTATTTAGTTTCCCTCAGCAAATGTGTTTGAACCTTCAGAAGTATATCATCAAATACAATGTGCTTCCACTGTAAATACTTTTCCTCAAAGGAACCATTTGTCAATCCAGAGTATTGAAGTAAACAATGTAACTATTGAAATCGTATTGAATCACCTATTGCTGCCTTTTACCTTAAGGATATAAAAATATGATGTACTTTTGAGTTTGTGAGACACTGCTTAGAAGATCTCCAACAGAATGTCTGTTTGTCATGATAAATAAAGACTTTGATATCCACAGCCACAGTGTCTCTCCAGTAAATTTGATCAGTCATAAGTCATTCAATGCAAACAATGCATTTCACTGTATATTTTGATGTGTGACAAACAAAGCTAATCTTCATCTTTAACTTTGAGCCCCATATCCAAGGACAGATATGCTGGCCTCGGTGAGAGTCCAAGAGGTTCACAGGAATGGTTCCAAGAATGAAAGGCTCAACGTACGTGGAGTATTCAATGCCTGTGTTTGGACTTTTGAAGGACGAAGGGGAAATCTCATACTTGAATGTCTGGATAGAGTGGATGAGCAGAAAGTGCAGGCTGCTTTACTGAAAAAGAGAAGTGTGGGGGGGAGGCTGGCTTCTATGACGTGCTGAGTTTGTCCACAACTCCCTGCAGTCACATACAGAGCTGCTGCTGTACCAAGCTGTGATGCATCCAGATAGGATGTTGTCTATGGGACATTGATAAACATTGGTAAAGGTTGATGGGGACGTGCCAAATTTCTTTAGCTTCCTGAGGCATTAGAAGCATTGGTGAATTTCCTTGACCATGATGCAGGTTGCGACTGGGGCCGGCACCAGCTCTCTTGAAGTACACGGCTCACCCCGTGGAACGCAGCTCCCACGAAACTGACTACCACCCTCCCTTGTCCGCGTGCAGCCACTGAATGGACTCGGAGCACTCACCTGGACTTGTTCTTGATGTTAGGTGTCTCGGCCACAATGCCGGCGTACAGCCAGACCGAATTACCATCCTTGTACTTGGCGACCACCCTGCTCCCCACCATCAACCGGTCGCCCTGCGGGTGGTAGTCGTAGGCGATGTGGTTACCTGACAGTAGACTCTTCCCCTTGTTGTCAAACTTCACCTTGTACTTATTGTTGCTGCCTGGCCAGGAGACAAAAATAGGTCAGTTGACCAAATCCTCACCAAAACTCTTCTATTTTATTTTGAAAGTTTCTCCACTTTGCTATGAACTTTCCTTGCGAATACGCTCAGGATTAACGTCACAGAAACAGGCCTTTCAGTCTGTACCTGTTTCCTTTCCATCATCTCTCACTGCTTCTTAAACCCATGGAATTAACCCGCTGATTAAAATGGAACAGTATAGTACAGGAACCCTAACCCTTCAACTCCTGACGTAGTGCCGAATCCATTAAACTAATGGCACCAAATGACATCTCTGACAATCTATCCTGGGCCCAATATATCGATGCAATTACAAAGAAGTTTGAAGAGACTTTGTACGTCACAAAACAACTTGCAAATTTCTACAGATGTACCACAGAGAGGATTCTAACTTGTTGCACCACTGTCCGGTATGGAGGAGTCACCTCACAAGATCAGAAACAGCTGCAGAAAGTAAAACTCCATCATGGGCACTAGCTTCGCCAGCACGGAAGACATCTTACAAAAGCCTCAGAGAGGTGGCATTCATGTTAAAGACCCCTCCCCCCCCCCATTACCAAGACCATGCCTTCTTCTCTTTGCATCCATCAACGAGGTACAAAAGCCCAAAGGCACACATTCAGTGTTTCAGGAACAACTTTTTCCCTCTGTCATCAGATCTCTGAATGGACAATAAACCCATGTACACTATCCCACTATTTACTGTTTGCTCTCTTTTTGCACTACTTACTTATTTATTATATATTTCTTACTTTAATTTCTAGTTTTTTCATTATGTATTGCAATGTACTGCTGCCATAAAACAACAAATTTCATGACATAAGCCAGTGAGATTAAAATTCTAATTCTTCTGCCTGTACAATGTCCATATCTCTCAATTCTTTGAACATTCATGTGCCTAAGACCCTCTTAGATGCTTCTATCGTATCTGCCTCCACCACCAGCCCCAAACAGCACATTCCAGGCACCCAACACTCTCAGTAACAAAAAACTTCAGCCTGTAATGATGCACCAACTTCTAACCAACCCTGAGATCAACCTAACCCTTCCCTCCTACATAAACCAATTTTCTATCATCCATGTTTCTTAAATGTCCTAATGTATCGAGTTCGACCACCACCCCTGACAGGGCGTTCAACACACCCACACTCACTGTGTAAAGAACTTACCTCCGATATCCCCCTTATACTTTCCCTCCAGTCACCTTAAAATTATATCATCTCGTACACTAGGGAAAAGGCTCTGGTTTTCCATTTGATCTATGCCTCCCAACATCTTGTATACCTCTATCAAGTCACATCTCATCATCCTTCACTCCAAAGGGAAAAGCCCTAGCTCGCTCAACCTATCTGTATAAGTCACGCTCTCAAATCCAGGCATTATCCTGGTAAACCTCTTCTGCACCTTCTCTAAAGCTTTGACATCCTTCCTATAATGAGGCAACCAGAACTGAACACAATACTCCAGGTGTGGTCTGACCAGGGTTTTATAAAGATACAACATTACCTCTCGACTCTTGAACTCAATCCCCCCAACTAATGAAGACCAACACCCCATACACCTTCTGAACCAACCGATCAAACTGCCTGGCAACTTTGAAGGATCAAGGAATATGGACCCCAAGATCCTCCTGTTCCTCCACACTGCCAAGAATCAGGTCATTAGCCCTGTATTCTGCCTTCAAATTCAAGCCTCCAAAGTTAATCACTCTTCTGGGTTGAACTCCATCTGCCGCTTTCAGCCCAGCTCTGCATCCTGTCAATGTCCCATTGCGGTTTACAACAACCCTCCACTCTGTCCACAACTCCATCAACCTTTCTGCCACCTGCAAACTTACTAACCCACCCTTCCACTTCCTCATCAATTTATGAAGATCGCAAAGAACAGGGTTCCCAGACAGATCCACTGTTCACCAACCTTTAGGCAGAATATGCTCTCTGCCTTGTAGCATGTTAGGTACCTGCAGGGCAAGAATGATAAAGAAGTGATACAATTGAACATTTTTACTGAGTGATGTCAGTAATGGTACACTTGGCAACTTACAGCGTGGGAGCTATAAACTGGACCCCATGTGTACTTGAAAGCCTGCACCCAAAAGAGAGAGTGCCTCTCGCACGTAGGAGGACCAATCGATTCACTACATAATCAGTCAGCCGTATGCATACTTGCCACATTTCACACTCAATCTGATACAGTAGTATATGCAGTTGCTTGCGTCTCCACAGTAAAATTCTACATTATATTCTCCTGCCTGGTTTCAACATGCCCTCACCTGTTGCCACGATGGCGATAAGTGCCCCTTTGTGCCATGTTTTGGTCCGTTTCTTGCCCAGGATGCGCATGCCCTTGTACAGGTCACCATCTTTGACCACCTCATCGTCTTCCACCACAGTGACGGCTTGCTGGCTGCTGCCTGGCGGGGCTGGCGTGCTGGGTGGCAGTGCTGGCCGGGGCTGGGTGCTGCAGGTGGAGGAGAGGGTGCTCGTAGGCGAAGAGGGCATGGAGAAGGCGGAGCCAGGTTGCCTGGTCTTGTCGGGCTCTACAAGGAAGGGGGAGAGGTTGTTCAACTCAGTTCCACTCCACGAACTCCAATACACAATACGGAGTGCTGCATGTGTGGGCAGGAACAGGTGATGCATGGCTGGCAATGCTCATTCATGGGTAAGATTACGACCCTGCTGCAGCAGCTGCAGATTCTACAACATCGGTGCCCATGTCAATAACAATTAAGCCCATTGTTGTATCTTCCTGTGCACTGGCCAAGAGACCTCAAGCCAGATTTATAATTGCTACAGTAAGGCAGGTGTATCACCAAAACAGATTTATTTATTTAGTTGAGATACAACACAGAACAGGCCCTTCCGGCCCTTTGAGCTATGCTGCCCAGCAACCCTGATTAAACCTAGCCTAATCTCCGGACAATTTACAGTCACCAATTAACATAGAAACATAGAAAATAGGTGCAGGAGTAGGCCATTCGGCCCTTCGAGCCTGCACCGCCATTTATTATGATCATGGCTGATCATCCAACTCAGAACCCGGCCCCAGCCTTCCCTCCGTACCCCGTGATCCCCGTAGCCACAAGGGCCATATCTAACTCCCTCTTAAATATAGCCAATGAACTGGCCTCAACTGTTTCCTGTGGCAGAGAATTCCACAGATTCACCACTCTCTGTGTGAAGAGGTTTTTCCTAATCTCAGTCCTAAAAGGCTTCCCCTTTATCCTCAAACTGTGACCCCTCATTCTGGACTTCCCCAACATCGGGAACAATCTTCCTGCATCTAGCCTGTCCAATCCCTTTAGGATTTTATACGTTTCAATCAGATCCCCCCTCAATCTTCTAAATTCCAATGAGTACAAGCCCAGTTCATCCAGTTTTTCTTCATATGAAAGTCCTGCCATCTCAGGAATCAATCTGGTGAACCTTCTTTGTACTCCCTCTATGGCAAGGATGTCTTTCCTCAGATTAGGGGACCAAAACTGCACACAATACTCCAGGTGTGATCTCACCAAGGCCTTGTACAACTGCAGTAGTACCTCCCTGCTCCTGTACTCGAATCCTCTCGCTATAAATGCCAGCATACCATTCGCCTTTTTCACCGCCTGCTGTACCTGCATGCCCACTTTCAATGACTGGTGTATAATGACACCCAGGTCTCGTTGCACCTCCCCTTTTCCTAATCGACCACCATTCAGATAATAATCTGTTTTCCTATTTTTGCCACCAAAGTGGATAACTTCACATTTATCCACATTAAGTTGCATCTGCCATGAATTTGCCCACTCACCCAACCTATCCAAGTCACTCTGCATCCTCTTAGCATCCTCCTCACAGCTAACACTGCCACCCAGCTTCATGTCATCCGCAAACTTGGAGATGCTGCATTTAATTCCCTCATCCAAGTCATTAATATATATTGTAAAGAACTGGGGTCCCAGCACTGAGCCTTGCGGTACCCCACTAGTCACCGCCTGCCATTCTGAAAAGGTCCCGTTTATTCCCACTCTTTGCTTCCTGTCTGCTAACCAATTCTCCATCCACATCAATACCTTACCCCCAATACCGTGTGCTTTAAGTTTGCACACTAATCTCCTGTGTGGGACCTTGTCAAAAGCCTTTTGAAAATCCAAATATACCACATCCACTGGTTCTCCCCTATCCACTCTACTAGTTACATCCTCAAAAAATTCTATGAGATTCGTCAGACATGATTTTCCTTTCACAAATCCATGCTGACTTTGTCTGATGATTTCACTGCTTTCCAAATGTGCTGTTATTACATCTTTGATAACTGACTCCAGCAGTTTCCCCACCACCGACGTTAGGCTAACTGGTCTATAATTCCCCGGTTTCTCTCTCCCTCCTTTTTTAAAAAGTGGGGTTACATTAGCCACCCTCCAACCCTCAGGAACTAGTCCAGAATCTAATGAGTTTTGAAAAATTATCACTAATGCATCCACTATTTCTTGGGCTACTTCCCTAAGCGCTCTAGGATGCAGACCATCTGGCCCTGGGGATTTATCTGCCTTCAATCCCTTCAATTTACCTAACACCACTTCCCTACTAACATGTATTTCGCTCAGTTCCTCCATCTCACTGGACCCTCTGTCCCGTACTATTTCTGGAAGATTATTTATGTCCTCCTTAGTGAAGACAGAACCAAAGTAATTATTCAATTGGTCTGCCATGTCCTTGCTCCCCATAATCAATTCACCTGTTTCTGTCTGTAGGGAACCTACATTTGTCTTTACCAGTCTTTTCCTTTTTACACATCTATAAAAGCTTTTACAGTCAGTTTTTATGTTCCCTGTCAGTTTTCTCTCATAATCTTTTTTCCTCTTCCTAATTAAGCCCTTTGTCCTCCTCTGCTGAACTCTGAATTTCTCCCAGTCCTCAGGTGAGCCACTTTCTCTGGCTAATTTGTATGCTTCTTCTTTGGATTTGATACTATCCCTAATTTCTCTTGTCAGCCACGGGTGCACTACCTTCCTTGATTTATTCTTTTGCCAAACTGGGATGAACAATTGTTATAGTTCATCCATGCGATCTTTAAATGCTTGCCATTGCATATCCACCGTCAATCCTTTAAGTGTCATTTGCCAGTCTACCTTAGCTAATTCACGTCTCATACCTTCAAAGTTACCCCTTTTTAAGTTCAGAACCTTTGTTTCTGAATTAACTATGTCACTCTCCATCTTAATGAAGAGTTCCACCATATTATGGTCACTCTTACCCAAGGGGCTTCTCACGACAAGATTGCTAATTAACCCTTCCTCATTGCTCAAAACCCAGTCCAGAATAGCCTGCTCTCTAGTTGGTTCCTCGACATGTTGGTTCAAAAAACCATCCCGCATACATTCCAAGAAATCCTCTTCCTCAGCACCTTTACCAATTTGGTTCACCCAATCTACATCAACCTACTTACTGGTAAGCCTTTGGACTGTGGGAGAAAAGCCACGCATTCCACGGGGAGGATGTACGGATGACACTGGAAATGAATTCCAAACTCTGTCCAGCTGTATTATTGTCGCACTAACTGCTACACTACCTTGGTGCTTCAGACTCGCAGCTTTGATACTGTGTTTCTTACAACAGCAACCACTGATCAAAAGGACTCTGTTGGTTGTGAAGTGCTATAGACACAGTGAGGTGCAGAGAGTAGAGGACACAGCCACCAGAAGAATGAAGGTGCATTTCATTAAAACTACCAAACACTGAAACGCCTAAATGGAGTGGACATTCCCATTCGTGGAAGAGTCCTTGACTCAGAATGCAAAGGCATCTTTGAGGAACAGAGATGAAGAGGAATTGCTTCAGGGAGAGAATGGTGAAACTCTGACATGGTCGGTTGCGAAAGGAGAAGGGTTGGCCATGGGCTAGCAATCCCATCTGGCAAAAACTCAGTGCTACAGCAAGACCAGCAGAGGCTCCAGGGACGTCATCCCCAGGAAAGGAAGAAGATGGGATACACCTGGGATAACTGGGGGAACTGGTCCAGGATGGAGGACTCTGGTGAACTACTGTTGGTGACCGACATCCCGGTAGGGGTGATTGCCGTAAGTAACAACTATGGGGAATCTTTGGAATTTGTTGCCACAGACAGCTATGGAGGCCAAGTCACTGGATGTATTTAAAGCAGAGGTCGATAGGTTTTGATCTGTAAAGCACCAAAGGTTACCGGAAGAAGGCAAGAGAATAGAGTTGTGAGAAGAAAAATAAATCAGCCATTATCGAATGGTGAAGCAGCAATGAACACATCCTATGTCTTATAGTCACATCCCTCTCCACCATTGGTCGTATCTACAGGAGCCACTGCCTCAAGAAGGCAACATCCATTATCAAAGATCCCCACCATCCGGGCCAGGCCATCTTCTCACAGCTCCCATCGGGCAGGAGGTACAGAAGCCTGAAGTCCCACACCACCAGGATCAGGAACAGATACTTCCCTTCAACCATTCGGTTCTCAAACTAACCTGCACAACCCCAATCACTATGATTTAGCAACACTAAGAACAGTTTGCACTACATTTGTCTTTTTTTTTGTTCTGTGTTTTTTTTTGCATAACTTATGTTTGATTTATATTTTCCTGTGAATATTGCACCTCTGCTGCTGCAAGTAAGTTTTCCATAGCCCCTGCAGTTCATGTCGTGACAATAAGCTTGACATTGACATGCCAATCAATAAGACTGACCCGGTTGTGTGGTCACGGCACGCAGCAGTCCCGACGGGGTTGCTGTCGGCTTCCTGGAGACGGCCTCCACGAACTTCTGCACGTCCCGGGCAGACTTCCTCATGGCAGCCATGGCGTCCCGCAGCTGGAGAGGAGGTGGTGGGCAAGTGATGGGGGCGGGGTAAGTGAGAAGGTGCAAAGGTAGAGGAATAATTTTTTAAAAAGCGGCTGAATTCATATGAGACTGTATAGGATAGAGCTCCCAAAATCCCGAGCCTCCCCACATAACCAGGGGCTCAGTAAGGCATCTGCATGTTTAACATGAAAGTTTAAGAATGTCCCCTTTAAAAATGGTTGGGGCTGTAATTCCTGTGTACAGCCCCAATGCTAATGATACAACTGCGTGGGTAGAAACTACCAAACAATTCTTGGAGCACTGGTCCACTCTAGACCAGCTGTACTCAGTTATGCCCAATGTGAGGCCCGGGTGGGCGGGATCATAGTAGATCTCGGCAGTGGCATGAACTGTACCACTTACAGAATGGAAACAGCCCCTTCGGCCCAACTCGTCCATGCTGACCATTCCTAAGCTAGTCTCAATTGCCTGCATTTGGCCCAGATCACTCTTAAACCCTTTCCTATCCACATACCTGGCCAAATGCCAGTTAAACATTGTAACTGAATGCACCACTATCAATTCCTCTGGCAGGTTGTTCCATATACCCACCACCCTCTGAGTGAAAAATTCTATTATGGATTTAATGAGAATGCCCATAAAAAATGAATCTCAGGGTTCCATATGGTGATGTACATGTACTTTGATAATAAATTTACTTTGAACTTTAAAAAAATTTGCCCTGGGTTCCTTCTAAATACCTTAAATCTATGCCCTCAACATCCTACCCTGAGAAAAAGACTGTGACCTCCACCCTATCTATACCTCTCATGATTTTATAAACCTTTAAAGTCACCTCTCAGCCTCCTTCACTCCAGGGAAAGCAGTGCTAGCCAAGCTAGTCACGCTACATAACTCAAGCCCTCCAGTCCCAGCAACATCCTTAGAAATCTTTTCTGTAGCCTCTTCTGCTTAAACACATCCTGCCCGCAATGTGGCAAGCAGAACTGCAAAAAATATTCCGGGGCCAGTCGGTTTCCCTTTCACCTTTATCTTGGGTCCTTTAGCATTAGACTTTGCGTTTCTGAATGGCCCATAAAACTATTTGTTCTCACTCTTCATTTAGAGACACAGCACCATAACAGGTGCTTCCAGCCCAACAAACCTGTGCCGCCAATGACGTCACCGACCTTTGTGACATTCGCAAACTTACTAACCCACCCTTCCTCTTTTATAAATTCCAAGTCATTTATAAAAATCACAAGGAGCAGGGGCACCATGATTAGGTTAACCGCCCAATGTCCTTTGTCCCTTGGTTAGTGAGTAAAATAGGCCACACAGCATCCTGCACACAAGGGGCCACACGTAGGCTACACATTCGCAACACAGTTGTCCAGTAATCTTACCAAGGACGGCTCTCGGGTAATCTTGCTCAGTGCCGACATAGTCATGGAGGTGGATGAAGATGATGCAACTTTCCCCATTTCAACTGTTGGGAAAGAACGCGTTAGATCAGTAGTTCTGTCGAAGCTTCACAAGCTCCACCAGTTTAAGACCATAAGACAAGAGCAGAATTAGGCTATTCGGCCCAGCACTGCCATTCAATCACGATTGATTTACTTTCCCTCTCAATCCCATTCTCCTGCTTTCCTGTAACCTTTCATGCCCTCACTAATTACCTATAATCCTCTGCATTAAATATACCCAATGACTTGGCCTCTATAGACTTATGTGGCAATGAATTCCACAGACTCACTGCACTCTGGTTGAAAATAATTCCTCCTTATCTCTGTTCTAAAAGGATGCCCTTCTATTCTGAGGCTGTGCCCCCGGTCCTAGGCTCTTCCACTATTGGAAACATCCTCTGCATGGCTATTCTATCTAGGTCCTTCAATATGCAGTCGTTTGAATCCTAGAGTATATGGAGCAGACTATCCTGGACCAAGTCCAGTCAGTCAGTCAGCCAGCCAGCCTGCAGCATCCATGGTCCAAGGTGAGGAAGGGGATATGGCATCAGACGATAGCCAGAGAAAGTGAAAGAGAAGGTCAATCAAATAAATGTAAAAAGATTAAGGAATTGTCTCCACCTTAAATGCAATATTAGCATTCATTTTGCGAGAACTGGAACATCAAAGCAGGGATATATAGCTGAGGTTTTGTACGGCACTGGTCAGACTGCGTTTGGAATTGTGAGGAATTTTGTATCCCGCATCCAAGGAAGGATGTGCTGGCCCTGGACAAGATCCAGAGGAGGTTCACCAGAATGATCCTGGGAATGAAAAGTTTAATGTATGAGGAGTGTTTGATGTCTCTGGGCCTGCACTCAAAGAAGATTAGAAGGTTCAGAGGGACCTCGATGAAACCTACTGAAAACTGAAGGCCTGGATATAAAGGACGTGAGGATGATGTTTCCATCATAGAACCTGAGGAGACAGCCTTAAAATAAAGGGGCATCCTTTTAGTCCCGAGAAGAGGAATTCCTTCAGTCAGGGCTGGTGAATCTGTTGAATTTGTTGCCATGGATGGCTATGGAGGCCAAATACATTCAAAGGCAGAGTTTCACAGATTCTTGATTGACATGTAAGGCACAGGAGCAGGATTAGGCATTTGTCCCATTGAATCTTCTCGGCCCAGATCTAGATCTTTTCTTCATGGCTGATCTAGTATCCCCCTAAACCCATTCTCCTGCCTTCTCCCCATAATCTTTCACACCCTTACTAATCAAGAACCTATCTAACTCTGCTTTAAATATACCAAACAACCTGGCTTGCACAGCAGTCTGTGGCAATGAATTCCACAGATTCCCCATCTTCTTGGTAAGGGGGTTAAGGGTTACAGGAAGGCGGCAATAAAATGAGGTTGAGAAAAAAAATAGAAAAATCAACCACATTTGAATGGTAGAACAGAATGATGGGTCGAATAGCCCCAATTCTGCTGGCCGACTGTCTTCTGGTCATACATCGAATAAGACTTTGTGGTTTTAAACAAATGGCCGTTATTTTGTAGCCATCTCCCCTTGTTTATAACTCTCCAGCTAGTGGAAACATCTACTTTGCTATATCCCCTTACAGAGCACCATGAAGCTATGATCACAGAAACAAGAGTAATATATAGTGTTTTACAAGAGACAGGAAATCAGAGTAAACAACCAAACAAGGTATGGTAGCTCGGCAAAGCTCGGGAGAGAGCTGGGGATGGAAGCGAAGGGGGGCAAAGGGCTTTAGAGGAAAGAATCTGATGATAAGATCGGCTAGTGAGTCATGGAATAAAGGGAAGGAGGTGGGGAAGGGAACTGGAGGGAGGAATGGGACAGATGGATAATCTGCTCAGACAGAACCCTCCACTCCTTGCTGCTGGACGTGTGAATAGACACCCTGGCCAAGCCCAGGAGCAAACCAGGCAGGAGATGACCTGCCTCTGCCAAGTTGTGACTGGAACAGAAGCTCCATGGACTAATGAGCCAGTCGCCCTGCTGCTTGGCTAAAATTTCTTGGGGGGGGGGGGGGTGTGCAGGGTGGGAATGAGAAGCTTCAGAGGGCTGGAGATGCCTTGGGATGTGATGAGGACAGGGAAGGGGCAGCGGGAGAAACAAGGGGCCAGTTCACTGGGTTTCTCACTAGTCTCAACGGCCATCACGTCATCATCGTCGTCGTCGTCATCGTCCAAGATCTCGATCACTTCCGACGGCTTGGTGGTGCTTTTCGGATCCGCCTCCTCCTGGTCAGCCTCCTCGTACTTCAGCCCCAGATCACTGTACAGGTCCTTTACCATCGACTCGCACACTTCCACCGACCTGCATGAGGGCAGTGGGGGTAAAAACAGAACCGGCGTCAGCCCAGGGCTCAGGTCACACACCTGGCCCCACCCACCCACTGTCAGGGATGCCTCCAGAGTAGGGCAAGATCCACCCCCCTTCACCCACACGCTCCCTATAGCTTTCCCATCATACACAATCCGACTGTGGGGAGATGGTGGGGTGGGGAGGCTAGGCAGGTCCTAGTAAACTTGCTTTTGGGAGTTGGCCAAGTTATCTCATTTGGACCTTGAGAGCTAGTAGCAGAGGGCTCCACCTGAGCTAACTACCTGGCAGTCTTCCAGGGGTATGTCTGTGCTCAGATAACCCAGAGAAAGACCAGATAGTGCCCATGAGCACCTAGGAGGTGTTCTGGAACCAGCAGGCCCTGCAGGAGATAAATGGCATCCTGGCTTAGGCGTGGAATATTCTAATATTATTGTTGTTCCTTTTTGTGGTTAATTTTTTTTTGTTGTAGCAAAAAGTAAATTTGAGTTTCATTTTCTTGCAGCCATTTACAAGACGATAAACACGTGCAGCAGAATCAATTAAAAACTACACACAAATAAGGACAGGAACAGCCAATGTGCAAAAGAAGATGAGACAGAGAAAACTGAGAACATGGGTGTAGAATCCTTGTAAGGAACCAGTTTAGTGTTGGGGTGAGTGAAGTTACTTGTGCCGGTCTGAGAGTCTGATGGTTGAAGGGTGATAACTGTTCCTGAACCTGATGGTGTGGGTCCTGAAAGGTCCTTGTACTCCTGGGGTTTTTTTTTCCAATTTTTAAAAACTACTTTTGCTTTAAAAAAAACTCTACTGGGGGTACATAAAGCTCTGCCCATCTTTGTCACTGACAGCTAACAGCTTTGTTGGACTGATTCCTAGGCAGGAGTTTAGCAGAACAAGAGGGGATCTAGGACACAGAACAGTAGAGCACGCATGTCTGTGCCAAAACAGAATACCGGTTTAAATCACACAGCTTCCTGTAGATGGTTCATTTCCCCATTCCCTGCCAGTTCGTGTCTGTCGAAATGTTTTTTAAACCCGCCCCCTCCCGCCATATCAGCTTCCACCACCGACCCTAGCAGCACATTCCAGTGTGAAAAAAAATTGTCCCACATATCAATTGGCTCAGGAGTTTGGAAGAATGAGAGGGGACGTTGCTAGAACACTGAACAGTATAGTACAGGAAAAGGCCCTTTGGCCCATGTATGTATTGAACATGATGCCAGTTTAAACTACAGAGCTGCCTGTACACTGTCTGTGTCCCTCCAATCCCTGCTAGGCTGTGTATCTATCAAGATATTTGTTACTGTGTCTGCCTGTAACACTTCTTCTGGCGGTTTGTTCCATATACACGCACAGCCCTGTATGTGAAACTCAAGCCACTCAGCAGAATGTAGGAGGCTTGAGGGGTGGCATTCTAGAGGATTGTAAAACCATGCGGGGCCCAGATAGGGTGGATGGCCACAGATTTTTTCAAGAGCACAGGCTTATGATGAGAGGGGAGACATGTGAAGGTCACACAGAGGGTGGTGGGTAAAAGGATTGCTACAACATGCCAAAGAGGCATTTGGATAGGTACTTGGATAGGAGAGTAGGGGGTAAGTGCAAAGCGGGCAAATGGGAATAGCATAGATGGGCATCACGTTTGGAATGAATGAGATGCGCCAAAGTGCCCACCCACTGACTCTGTGACTAAGCATCAGGGAGGACAGGAAACGCGGGCGAGGGTGAATTACCGGGACGCATCCTCGAACAGTCCATCTACACGGGCCACCTCGGCTTCCTTCTTCTCCACCCAGCTCTCCAGCTCCAGGAGCGCAGCTTTGCGCTGCTTGAGAAAGTCCACCTTCTCCAGCTCCTTGTCGATCCACTCCCGGATCTCTTCCATCGAAATGCCCAGGTCCTCCACCGCAAGGTCCATGGTGTCCATGGACGCCATCAACAGCAGTTCCCCCTGCAAACACAAGCATGTAATGCAGTGAGACTTGGGCTACCCTATGCTCTGCATGGTCCACACTGGAAACCCATAGTGGCATGTGCTGACAGGCCACCGTCTAGCACTCCAGAAACCCGTATTTGATCCCAACCCCTGCCACAGTCTGTGTATGGAGTTTGCATATTCCCCCCCCATGACAGCAAAGGTATCCTCTGTGCAATCATTCCATCCCTCACCTCAAAGACATGCATGTCAGTAGGTTAACTAAACTGAATTGGTTTATTATTGTCACAGGTACAGTGAAGCTTGTCTCTCATGCTATTCCTACAAATCATTACAATGAAGTCAAACAATGCAAAACAATAACAGATTGCAGAATAAACAATTACTTAGAAAGTGCAGTGCAGGCAGACAATAAGGTGCAAGATCATAACAAGGTAGGTCGTGAGGGCAAAGGTCCACCTTATTGTAGTAGGAAACCATTCAGTAGTCTGATAACAGTGGGATAGAAGCTGCCCTTGGGCCCAGTGGTACTTGCTTTCAGTATCTTCTGTCTGATAGGAAAGGGGAGAAGAGAGAGTGTCTGGGGTGGGAAGGGTCCTTGATTATCCTAGCTGCTTTACTGAGGCAGCTGGAATTGTAGGCAGAGTCCAAAGAGGGCAGACTGGTTTTCGAGATGTACTGAGCTGCGTCCACAACACCCTACAGCTGCTTGTGGTCACAGGCAGCGCAGCTGCTGTACCGAGCCATTATGCCTTTTGTGATGCATCAATAAAAAATTGGTGCAGGTCAACAGGGATATGCCAATGCCTTTACTTCCATCTGAGCAAGTAGAGGCATTGGTAAATTGGAATTGGCTTATTATCGCCACATGTACCAAGATGTCACGTTAACAGCTGTATAACGCGTTGGTGAGACAATATCTGAAATCTGGAATGCAGCTCTGATCACCATATTATGAAATGCAAAGGAGGCTGGAGTCCCTTTCCCTCCACAGAGGCTGCCTGACCCGCTGAGTTCCTCCAGCATTTGTGTGTTGCAGCAGGGAACCAGCGGGGCAGGCAGGATTACTAAATGGCAGAGCACGGTCGAGGGGCTGAGTGGCCTACTACTATCCCAATTCAACATCTTTACGAGAATCACAACTGACTGCAGGCACACCCTCCCCTGATGTGAACGGATCACCAGGAAAGGCTCTACTTTCTTAGAAGTTTACACAGATTCGACATGTCATCTAAAACTCTGATGAGTGGAGGAGAACGGTTGCATCGCGGCCTGGTTCGGAAACACCAATGCTCAAGAATGTAAAATGCTACCGAAGGTGGTATATAGAGCCCAGTCCATTACAGGCAAAGCCCTCCCCACCTTCGAGCACATCTACAAGGAACACTGCCACTAGAAAGCAGCATCCACCTTCAGGAAGCCCCACCATCCAGGCTCTCTTCTCACTACTACCATCGGGACGGAGATTTAGGTCCAACACTACGAGGTTTAGGTACAGTTATAACCCTAAAATCATCAGGAATCTGAACCAGCATGGATAGCTTCATTCACCTCAACTCTGAACTAATTCGACAATCTACAGACTCACCTTTCGAGGACTCAACAACTCATGTTCTCAGCATTACTTACTGCTTTTTATTTGCACCAACTATCTTCTTTGCATACCAGTTGTTTCTCAGTCTTTGTTTACGTATAGTTTTTCATCTTCTCTGAGTATCATCACCTTGTCATGGTGGAGTTCCTGAGAGTGATATCACCCGATGCTTAGCTCCTGGAAGGGTCACCAATGGAGATATGGTGAGGGGGGACGTTTCGGATAAAGAGTGGTCCAACCAAAAGATCTCAGTGGTGGAGCTTGAAGATGATAACACACAGCACAACGGCAGTGAAGGTGAAGGAAGCCCGCAGCAGTGGAAAGTCCCCAGTCATCTTGGACTCCATGCCACTGAACTCTGACCCCAGTCTGTCACAGACTGGCTACCTACACATCAACGTCTGCACATTAAACAAAGTCATGCACAGGCGTTCTCGATTAAGGGAATTCACCTTGACACCTCGGATTAAGTCATGAGGCGATTATCAAGTGGTGAAGGGGCGGGATTGTGTTCTACGGCCACCTGAAGACCCACCAATAAATAGACAATCCCTAGGAGAACATCATACTCAACTCGAGAGATCGCACTACTACTATATTTTTCCATAAATTCTACTGTATTACTTTATTTTCCAGTAAAATTAATCTCAAGGTAACATATGGTGACATATACATACTTTGACAATAAGTTTACTTTGATCTTTGACCTTGCAGCTCCACAGGTACTGACTGCCCTCTGACCCCATACCTGGTTGAGCCACTACAAAGTCAGATTTTACTGAGAAGAGAGACAGGAAGGGGGAAAAGAATAAGTAATTTTTGGTCTGTAAAATCTTACTTGGCCACATATATCAACCAAGGCATTTTTAAGAGTTTGCACTCACTCACAGCTCTGTCTGAATTGCACCCAGTGTTTTGGAAAAGGCTTTTTCATTGTGTGACTGGACCATTTCTAAAGCACAATAGCAGGACAAAAATTTTGTTGAAAGTTACAGGGACCTTTGGCTTGCTGTGTCAGTGCCAACCATCAGCCACCCACTTACACTGATCCCACACTAATCCTATTTGATATTATCCCCACATTCTCTTCAAATCTCACCCATATCCAAACATCTACATACCCTGGGGACAATCCACAGAGCCAAATGAACCTTCTGACCTGCACGTCTTTGGGATGTGGTTGGAAACCAGAGTGATCCCACACGTTCACATGGAAGTGCATAAGAATCAGAATCTGCTTTATTACCACTGATATGCACTCAGTGGCCACTTTATTAGGTACACCTGTACCCCTGCTCATGAATGCAAATATCTAATTAATCATGTGGCAGCAACTCAATGCATAGAAGTATGCAGATATGGTCAAGAGGTTCAGTTATTCAGACCGAACATCAGAATGGGGAAAAAAAAATGTGACCTAAGTGACTTTGACTGTGTTGAATGACTGTTGGTGTCAGACAGGGTAGTTTGAGTATCTCAGAAACTGCAGGTCTCCTGGGATTTTCACACAAAACAGTTTCTACAGTTTACAGAGAATGGCAAAAAAAACAAAACAACATCCAGTGAACGGCAGTTCTGTGGGGGAAAATGGCTTGTCATTGAGAGAAGTCAGAGGAGAGTTACCAGACTGGTTCAAGCTGACAGGAAGGCGACATTAACTCAATAACCACGCGTTACAACAGTGGTGTGCAGAAGTGCAACTCTGAACTTATGACACATCAAATCTTGAAGTGGATGGGAGAACACCACCAGGTTCCAACTCTGTACCTAATAAAGTGGCCACAGAATTGGCGTCATGAAATGTATTGTTTTATAAGACCATAAGACATAGGAACAGAATTTGGCCATCTGGCCCATCGAGTCTGCTCCACCATTCAATCATGGTCGATCCTTTCTTTTCTTATCTCCTCCTCAACCCCTACTAGAACTAGGGGGCATTGCCTCAAGATTCAGGGGAGAAGACTTAGGACGGAGATGAGGAGAAACTGTTTTTCCCAGAGAGTGGTGAATCTGTGGAATTTTCTGCCCAGGGAAGCAGTTTAGGCTTCTTCACTAAGTATATTTAGGATACAGTTAGATAGATTTTTACATAGTAGGGGAATTAAGGGTTATGGGGAAAAGGCAGGTAGATGGAGCTGAATTTACAGACAGATCAGCCATGATCTTACTGCATGGCGGGGCAGGCTCAATGGTCCAGATAGCCTACTCCTGCTCCTATTTTTTATGTTCTTATGTAACCCTAGTTCCCGGCCTTCTCCCAGTAACCTCTGACGTCATGTCCAATCAAGAACCAATCAATCTCTGCCCTAAATTCACCCAACGACCTGGCCTCCACAGCTGCATGTGACAACAAATTCCATAAATTCACCACCATTTGGCTAAAGAAATTTCTCCGCATCTCTGTTTTGAAAGGGCGCCCCTCTATCCTGAGGCTCTGCCCTCTTGTCCTAGACTTTCCCACCGTGGGAAACATCCTTTCCACATCTACTCAGTCTAGGCCTTTCAACATTCGAATGAATGAATTCAATGAGATCCCCCCCCACATCCTTCTGAATTTCAGCAAGTACAGACCCAGAGCCATCAAACGTATCTTGTATAATAACCATTTCATTCCTGGAATCATCCTTGTGAACCTCCCCTGGACCCTCTCCAATACCAGCACATCTTTTCTAAGGTGAGGGGCCCAAAACCGTTCACAATATTCAAGATGAGGCCTCACCAGTGCCTTATAAAGTCTCAGCATCACATCCCTGCTCTTGTATTCTAGACCTCTTGAAATGAATGCTAACATGGCATTTGCCTTCCTCACAAACAACTCTACCTGCAAGTTAACCTTCAGGGTGTTCTGCACAAGGACTCCCAAGTCCCTCTGCATCCCAGATTCCTGGATTTTCTCCCAGTTTAGAAAATAGTTCGCACATTTACTTCTACTACCAAAGTGCATGACCATGCATTTTCCAACATTGTATTTCATTTGCCACTTTCTTACCCATTTTCCTAATCTGTCTAAGTCCTTCTGCATCCTACCTGTTTCCTCAACACTACCTGCCCCTCCACCAATCTTCATATAATCTGCAAACTTGGCAACAAAGCCATCTATTCCATCTAAATCATTTCTATACAGCATAAAAAGAAGTGGTCCCAACACCGAGCCCTGCAGAACACCACTAGTCACTGGCAGCCAACCAGAAAAGGATCCTTTTATTCCCACTCACTGCCTCCTACCAATCAGCCAATTCTCTAACCATGTTAGTACCATGGGTACTGTGTGGTACCTTGTCAAAGGCCTTCTGAAAATCCAAATATGCATCCCCTTTATCTAACCTACTTGCAATCTCCTCAAGGAATTCCAACAGGTTTGTCAGGCGGGATTTTCCCTGAAGGAATCCATGCTGACTTTGTACTATCTTGTCCTATGTCATCAAGTACTCCATCACCTCATCCTTAACATTTTCCCAACCACTGAGGTCAGGCTAACTGGTCTATAATTTCCTTTCTGCTGCCTTCCTCCTTTCTTAAAGAGTGGAACATCATGCCAGAGTCCAATGATTTTTGAAAGATCATTTCCAATGCCTCCATAATCACTAAATGCTACCTCTTTCATAACCCTAGGGTGCAGTTCCTCTGGTCTGGGTGACTTATGTACCTTTAGGTCTTTCAGCTTTTTGAGCACCTTCTCTCTTGTAACAGTAACTGCACCCACTTCTCTTCCTTAACACACTACGTCAGGCATATCGCTAATGTCTTCCACAGTATTGTCCCCCATTATTATTTCTCCAGCCCCATTTTCTAGCGGTCCTATATCCACTCTTATTTTCTTTTATTTTTAACATACTTGAAAAAAACTTTTACTATCCACTCTGATATTATTTGCCAGCTTGCTCTCATATTTCATCTTTTCCCTCCTAATGAACTTTTTAGTTGCTCTCTGTAGGTTTTTAAAAACTTCCCAATCCTCTATCTTCCCACTAATTTTTGCTTTGTTGCATGCCATTTCTTTTGCTTTTACAATAGCTTTGACCTCCCTTGTCAGCCACAGTTGTACTATTTTACCATTTGAGTATTTCTTCATTTTTGGAATACACATGTCCTGCACCTTCCTCATTTTTTCCCAGAAATGCTCACCATTGCTGCTCTGCTGACATCCCTGCCAGCAGCTCCTTCCAATTTACTTTGGCTAACACCCCTCTCATACCACTGTAATTTCCCTTACTCCACTGAAATACTGCTACATCAGACTTTACTCTCTCCCTATCAAATTTCAAGTTGAACACAATCATGTTGTGATCACTGGTTCCTAAGGGTTGTTACCTTAAGCTCCTTAATCACCTCTGGTTCATTACATAACACCCCAATCCAGTATAGCTGATCCCCAAGAAGGCTCAACGACGAACTGCCCTAAAAAGCTATCTCTTAGGCATTCAACAAACTCAGTCTCAAGATCTACTACCAACCTGATTTCCCAATCGACCTGCATGTTAAAATCTCCCATGACTACTATAACATTGCCCCCTTGACTTACCTTTTTTATTTCCTGTTGTAACCTGTGGTCCACATCCCAGCTACTGTTGGGAGGTCTGTATATAACTGCCATCAATGTCCTTTAACCACTGCAGTTTCTTAACTCAACTCACAAGGATTCAACTTCTTTCGATCCCATGTCACACCTTTCTACTGATTTAATGCCATTCTTTACCAGTAGAGCCACACCACCCCCTCTGCCTACCTTCCTATCGCTCCAATATGTGTAACCTTGGACATTCAGCTCCCAACTACAACCATCCTTCAGCCACGAATCAGTGATGGCTACAACATCATATCTGGCAAACTGTAATATTGCAAAAAGATCATCCACCTTATTTCTTATACTACGTGCGTTTAGATACAACACCTTCAGTACCGTATTTGCTATCCTTCCTGACTGCATCCCTGAGGATTTGATACTCAGTCTGTTGGCTGCAACCAAGTCCCATCACCTGCCTGCCCGTCCTGACAGTCTGACTTATCCAAGAACCTGAAGCCCTGCCCCCTGCACCAGCTTCTCAGCCACGCCTTTATCTGCCAAATCAACCTGTTTCTACCCTCACTGGCATGTGGCACAGGCAGCAATCCAGGAATTACTATCTGGGAGGCCCTGCTTCTCAGCTTTCTACCTAACTCTCTAAATTCTCTTTACAGCATCTCATTGCTTTTCCTTCCTAGGTCATTGGTACCAATATGTAGAAATGTATTGCAGTAGTGCAATACATAAAATTCACTGAAGTTACAAAGGACCATTCAAAAGAGGAATAGTGAGGTAAGGTTCATGGACTCATTAAGAGGAAGGAGTTTTGGAAGGACATTACATACATGCACATATGCTCACAATGTCTAGCATATACTGTACTATCAGAGGAGGTAGTGTAGGGAGATACTATCACCACACTTAAGATACATTTAGACCGGCACTTACGTACAGATCCAGATTTATCTATCACATGTACATCAAAACATAGTGAGATGTGTTATTTGCATTAACAATCAATACACCCAGAGATATGCTGAGGACAGCCTGCAAGTGTTGCCCCAGATTCCAGCATCAACTAGCATACCCACGATGCTCACTGAAACAACACAAAACAGAACATACCAAGCAATAACAGCAAAACAAGCTCCAGTCCTTCTTCTCTCTCACCCACCTATGTAGATATACAGTCTTCTAACCCCAGGACAAGCCATCTTCTAGGGCCTCCAGTGGACTCATGGATTAGTAGACACATGTACAAGACGTAGAACGACTTGGAACAAGTACAGACAAAGAGGACAAGTACAAAAAGGTCAACATGGGTCAAGGAGTTTGTCACTGTGCTGAACATCTCTACTACTCTGGAACATGCAAACTCCACACGGACAGCATCGGAGGTCAGGCGAGAGCCCAAGTCACTGTGCTTGTGAGGAAACAGCTCCACCGACCATGCCATCCTAAACAGCAGGTCATCAAAAAGAACAGGCACACTCTGAGGAATGTTCTCCATTGTGACAATGTCTCATACTGGGTAGATTATACACCAGTTAAAAAAAAAAATCAGCAACTTTAAATCTTTGTTTTAAATTAAAGGCATAAAAGATAGGAATGAGAATAAATGGAAAATATAAAGAGAGAGAGCTGGAAATACTCAGCAGGTCAAGCTGCATCAGTGATAAGAGAAACAAAATTTAATGCTCCAGGGTGAAGATTATTTCCTGTCCAAATAAAGTGACCACTGAGTGTATGTCTGTGGTCTTCTGCTGTTGTATCCTATCCATTTCAAGGTTTGACATGTTCTGGGTTCAGAGATGCTCTTCTGCACACCACTGTTGTAACACGTGGTTATTTGAGTTACTGTCACCTTCCTTTAAACTTGAACCAGTCTGGCCGTTCTCCTTTGACCTCTCTCATTAACAAGGTGATTCATCCACAGAACTACCACCACTTGACTTTTTTTTGTTTTTCATACTATTCTGTCTAAATTCTAACGTATGTTGCACATGAAGATCCTAGGAGATCAGCAGTTTCTGAGATACTCAAATCACCCCATCTGGCACCAATAATCAATGGTCAAAGTCGTTTAGATCTCATTTCTTCCCCATTCTAATGTTTGGTCTGAACCTCCTGACCTTTCATACATTGAGTTGCTGCCATGTGATTGGCTGATTAGATATTTGCATTAACAAGCATACCTAATAAAGTAGCCACTGAGTGTATTTTCAATGAGTATAGGTTTTGCAGCTAAACTGTACATTTACTGATAATTTCAACAATTCACTAATAGGAACATTTGAGATTTGAGAAGTGTTTTGGTGCCAAATTTAAACAGCGTTGCTTCTGAACCCCACACTTTGAACAAGAGCTCAAGGGACTGCAGAGGCTGGGATCTGCTGGAGGGGCCCGGTGGGTTGAACAGCATCTGTGGGGGAAAGGAAGGAAGCTGGGGTTGAAATTCTTTCTCCCCATGACGCTGCTTGACCTGCTGAAGCTCATCCAGCAGGGTTGTGCATTGCTTGAGAAGGAGAGCTGGGGTAAAAACAGCTCCACAGTGGCTGGCGGTTGGAATTAAACCTGAACTGGAGTGTCTATTGGTGTGAAATGGAGCTATGACCATAGAAACCATAGAAACTACAGCACAGAAACAGGCCTTTTGGCCCTTCTTGGCTGTGCCGAACCATTTTCTGCCTAGTCCCACTAACCTGCACACGGACCATATCCCTCCATACACCTCCCATCCATGTATCTGTCCAATTTATTCTTAAATGTTACAAAAGAACCCGCATTTACCACCTCATCTGGCAGCTCATTCCATACTCCCACCTTTCTGTGTGAAGAAGCCCCCCCAATGTTCCCTTTAAACTTTTCCCCCCTCACCCTTAACCCATGTCCTCTGGTTTTTTTCTCCCCTTGCCTCAGTGGAAAAAGCCTGCTTGCATTCACTTTATCTATACCCATCATAATTTTATATACCTCTATCAAATCTCCCCTCATTCTTCTACGCTCCAGGGAATAAAGTCCTAACCTATTCAACCTTTCTCTGTAACTGAGTTTCTCAAGTCCCGGCAACATCCTTGTAAACCTTCTCTGCACTCTTTCAACCTTATTTATATCCTTCCTGTAATTTGGTGACCAAAACTGAACACAATACTCCGGATTCGGCCTCACCAATGCCTTATACAACCTCATCATAACATTCCAGCTCTTATACTCAATACTTCGATTAATAAAGGCCAGTGTACCAAAAGCTCTCTTTACAACCCTATCTACCTGTGATGACACTTTTAGGGAATTTGGTATCTGTATTCCCAGATCCCTCTGTTCCACTGCACTCCTCAGTGCTTTACCATTAACCCTGTATGTTCTACGTTGGTTTGTCCTTCCAACGTGCAATACCTCACACTTGTCAATATTAAACTCCATCTGCCATTTTTCAGCCCATTTTTCCAGCTGGTCCAAGTCCCTCTGCAGGCTCTGAAAACCTTCCTCACTGTCTACTACACCTCCAATCTTTGTATCATCAGCAAACTTGCTGATCCAATTTACCACATTATCATCCAGATCATTGATATAGATGACAAATAACAATGGACCCAGCACTGATCCCTGTGGCACACCACTAGTCACAGGCCTCCACTCAGAGAAGCAATTCTCTACCACCACTCTCTGGCTTCTTCCATCGAGCCAATGTCTAATCCAATTTACCACCTCTCCATGTATACCTAGCGACTGAATTTTCCTAACTAACCTCCCATACGGGACCTTGTCAAAGGCCTTACTGAAGTCCATGTAGACAATATCCACTGCCTTCCCTTCATCCACTTTCCTGGTAACTTCCTCGAAAAACTCCAACAGATTGGTCAAACATGACCTACCACGCACAAAGCCATGTTGACTCTCCCTAATAAGTCCCTGTCTATCCAAATGCTTGTAGATTCTGTCTCTTAGTACTCCCTCCAATAACTTATCTACTACTGACATTAAACTCACCGGCCTATAATTTCCCGGATTACTTTTGGATCCATTTTTAAACAACGGAACAACATGAGCCACTCTCCAATCCTCCGGCACTTTACCCGTAGACAGCGACATTTTAAATATTTCTGCCAGGGCCCCCGCAATTTCAACACTAGTCTCCTTCAAGGTCCGAGGGAACACTCTGTCAGGTCCCGGGGATTTATCCACTTTAACTTTCCTCAAGACAGCAAGCACCTCCTCCTTTTTAATCTGTACAGTTTCCATGGTCTCACTACTTGATTCCCTCAATTCCATAGATTTCATGCCAGCTTCCTTAGTAAATACAGACGCAAAAAACCTATTTAAGATCTCCCCCATTTCCTTTGGTTCTGCACAAAGCCGACCACTCTGATCTTCAAGAGGACCAATTTTATCCCTTACAATCCTTCTGCTCTTAATATACTTGTAAAAGCTCTTTGGATTATCCTTCACTTTGACTGCCAAGGCAACCTCATGTCTTCTTTTAGCCCTCCTGATTTCTTTCTTAAGTATTTTCTTGCACTTCTTATACTCCTCAAGCACCTGATTTACCCCATTTCCTATACATTTCATACAACTCCCTCTTCTTCTTTATCAGAGTTGCAATATCCCTTGAGAACCAAGGTTCCTTATTCCTATTCAATTTGCCTTTAATCCTGACAGGAACATACAAACTCTGCACTCTCAAAATTTCCCCTTTGAAGGCTTCCCACCTACCAATCACATCTTTGCCAGAGAACAACCTGTCCCAATCCACGCTTTTTAGATCCTTTCTCATTTCTTCAAATTTGGCCTTCTTCCAGTTCAGAACCTCAACCCTTGGACCAGATCTATCCTTGTCCATGATCAAATTGAAACTAATGGTGTTATGATCACTGGAACCAAAGTGCTCCCCTACACAGACTTCTGTCACTTGCCCTAATTCGTTACCGAACAGGAGATCCAATATTGCATCCCCTCTAGTTGGTCCCTCTATATATTGATTTAGAAAACTTTCCTGAACACATTTTACAAACTCTAAACCATCTAGACCCCTAACAGTATGGGAGTCCCAATCAATGTATGGAAAATTAAAATCCCCTACCACCACAACTTTATGTTTCCTGCAGTTGCCTGCTATCTCTCTGCAGATTTGCTCTTCCAAGTCTCGTTGACTATTGGGTGGTCTGTAATACAATCCCACTAATGTGGCCATACCTTTCCTGTTTCTCAGCTCCACCCATAAGGACTCAGTAGACAAGCCCTCTAATCTGTCCTGCCTGAGCACTGCTGTAATATTTTCCCTAACAAGCAATGTTACTCCCCCACCTTTCATTCCTCTGCCTCGATCACATCTGAAACATCGGAACCCTGGAATATTAAGCTGCCAGTCCTGCCCCTCCTGTAGCCAAGTTTCACTAATTGCTACAACATCATAATTCCACGTGTCACTGAATGGGGCCTACTTGAAATAATAAACAACCTACTCAACAAACTTAGTCTTTTACATTATAGGAAGTGCTGGGTCTGGATAGTTGGGCCTGATGGCTTCATAGAACAAAGTACAGTACAGCTCAGGAACAAGACCATGATGCCAAATGAAACTAATCCCTTCCTCCTGCACATGATCCATATCCCTGCGTTCCTGTAATATTCATGTACTCTTGAAAGCCACCATCATATCTGCTTCCGCTACCACCCACAGCAGAGAATACCAAGCACCTACCGCTGTGTTAAAAACTTGAGGGGAACATTTTTTAAAGGAACCTGACTTTCCACACAGAGGATGGTGGGCATATGGAACGAGTTGCCATATGAATTGGTAGTGTGGATACAATTATAGCACATAAAAGCCACTTGGATGGGTACATGGATAGGAAAGATAGGAGAACTTGGGCCAAACACAGGCAAATGGGACTAGCTCAGGAAGGTATTATGGTCAGTATGGACGAGTTGGGCTGAAGGGCCTGTTTCCACACTGTATATCCCCGCATCTATCTTTATCACCTTTAAGCATTTTGCCTCACACCGTAAAGCTATACCTTCTATATGACTGTCGCCAAATATTTGAGATTTCTGTCCTACGAGAAAGTCCAGCTACCAACACCTCCTAATTTTATAAACTTCTATCAGGTCTCCCCTCAGCTTCTACCGCTCCAGAGAAAACAACCCAATTTTGTCCAACCTCTCCTTACAGCTTATACCATCTAATCCAGCCAGCATCCTGGTCAGCAACCTCTTCTGCACCCTTTCTGTAATGGAGTGACCAGAGTTGCACACCATACTCCAAAGGTGATCTAACCAAAGTTTTTACAGTTGCAACATGGATATAAGACTTTAGTTAGCCTTCCCCAAATCAGACAGTGTGGGGAATCTCGCAAGATGACGCGAAATATTACTACGTCGTCACAGCGTTAGACAGCTTTACGGCGACCAGGGTGACGAGCATCCTACAGCAACCACCCCGCCCCCACCGGAGGTTGGTGGGTTCAAGACTCTTAAGCAACTCCTTCAACAGAGCGTCGCACTTTTCATGTCTGACCATGCCCATCGGCTCCTTTCACTGACCAGCTTAGGCGACTCCAAGCCGTCCGAGTCGAAGGACCACATGTTGTTCCTCCATGTTGTCCATGGCGGACAGACATCAGCCGTATTTCAACTTCAGAGAGCTTCCTGCAACAACTACCAGGCAAGGTGCAGTCGGCTCTGGTTGACTCTCCCCCTCAAAGACCTCCAGGCCCTGGTGGGAGAGGCTGACAAGGTGTTTTCCCTCACCAAGAGGTCTTGTGTGACCATGCAGCTGGACGACTTCGCTGCCTCACCGCCACCTGAACATGAGACAATCGCCACGGCTCAATGAGGGTCTCCTCCCCTGTCTTTCTACCGCTCAAGGTTTGGGCCGAGAGCCAAGAAGTGTTGCCCATCCCGCGGGTTCAAGGAGTGGGGAAACAGAAGGTTCAGTGTCCGTTAGCTGCTATGGGCATTGGCAGGTCAGGCAGTTTGTTGTGTTACGGACTCCATTTCCTCAGTGACACTGGTGCTCAGGTGAGCGTCCTGCCCACGTCGAACTGGGAAATATAGACTGTCTCTCAAGGCCACAAACAGCAGCGCCATCCGCTCCTTTGATAAGCATGAGATGGCGCTATGCTTGGGCGGGCAGAAGTCCCGCTGGAATGTTGTGCTGGTGGCAGTGTCTACACCCCTGCTGGGGGCCAACTTCCTCTGTGTCAACGCCCTTCTCATTGATGTCCAGAACTGGTGCCTCGTCAATGCAAAGACTTTCTACTCCCTGTTCCGGCACACTCAGCACCACCTGCACTTCAAAGCTGTCCAGCACCCTTTCTACCTCCAACAACTTCCTCCGCCACCCCGCTGACTTCCCAGACCTGACCGAGCCCACCTTCTCCTCCTCCACTGCTAAACACAGGGTGGAGCAACACATCCTCAAATCATGCCCACACCGGGCGCCTCAACCCAGAGAAGCTAGCCGTCACCAAGGCAGAGTCTGACGCCATGGAGCACCTGGGCATTGTCAGGCAGTCCATGGGATTCCCCTCTCCGTATTGTGCAAAAACCAGGGGACAGATGGTGTCCATGTAACAATTACTGTCACCTCAGCGACACCACGACCTCTGACCGATACCCGATCCCACACATCCAGGATTTCTTTGCCCACTTGGCAGGGAAACTTTATTTTCTTAAAGGTAGACCTCGTTCACGGTTATCACCAGGTGTCCACCCCAGTGACATTCCTAAAACCACTGATATCACACAGTTTGGTTTGTTTGAGTGCCATTCGGGCTGAAGAACGTGGCCAGACCTTTCAGCACCTGACAGTGTTCTCAGTGATTTGCCATTCCTGTTTGTTTACCTAGATGACAATTTGGTAGCCGGCTCTTCTGGGAACAAACATCCCTTACAATTGAGAACCCTTTTCGAACGCCTTAGTCAGCCTGACCTTATTGTCAACCTGGCGAAGTGTCAGTTCAGACTGTCCATAGTCGACTTCCTCAGACACTGCATCAATGCAGCTGGGGCAGTTCCCCCTGCCAGCTAAAGTGGAGGCCGTTAAGCGCTTCCCTCGGCCAGTCACCATTAAGGCCCTGCAGGAGATTTGGGGCATGGTGAACTTTTATCATAATTTTGTCCCCAAAGTGGCTCAACTCATGTGAGGCCCTTATGGGCAAAGAGGCCAACCATGTTGTAGACTGGACAGAGGAAAGGTCCAAGGCAACACCGCTGGTACAGCCCCTCCCAGACGCGCTGATTGCTCTCACCACGGATGTGGCAGATTGTGCAGCCGGTGCAGTGCATGAGCAGTTGGTCAACAGCGTTTGGTAGCCTCTGGCCTTTTTTAGCGCTCAGCTTTGCTCCTGCGAGTGCAAATACAGCACGTTCCTGCTCGGCCTGTACTTGGCAGTGCAGCATTTTCGTTTTCTCCTAGAGGGACGTCCATTTACGGATTTTATGGATCATAAGCCCCTAATATTCGCCATGGCTAAGGTCTCTGAACCTTGGTCTGCTCGACAGCAGTGCCATCTTTCTTTTATTTCAGAGATCACCACGGACATCCAGCATGTTGTGGGGAAGCATAACCTCCTTCACTGGTGCTGTCCATGTGGGTGTCCGATGGCAGCAGACCGGAGCGTGCAGGCGGGTTGAAATTGATGGACATTGCTGTCAGTGACAGCGGCACTTCCCTACTGTGTGATCTGTCAATGGGCGACCCAGGCCGGTTGTGCCAATCGTTTTCAATGCAGTCCATGGGCTTTCTCACCCAGGCCAGAGGGCATCGCAGGAGCTGGTGACAGAAAAGCTTGTACGGCGTGGGCTTAAGAACGACGTCAGGGACTGGGCTAGTGCTCGTTTGGTGTATCAACAAGCGAAGGTGCACCGACGCACCAAGGCTCCTTTGGCTCCTTTTGCGGTCCCTGAGCAGCGTTTCGACTATGTGAATGTGGGGTTTGGTTGCCCCGTTGCCCCCATCCCACAGGTTTACTCACCTCCGCACCATTGCTGATAGGACGAAAGTTGGCCAGAGGTGTCATCCATTTCAGCTGTGGTGGTGGCACGAGCGCTCATTGGCTCGTAGATCGCTCGGTTCAGCGTCCTGTCGGATATTTCTTCAGACAGAGGGACACAGTTTATTTCCGAGCTTTGGTGTGCAGTTACCCATGATCTAGGGGTCAAACTGCACTAAACCACGGCTTATCACCCTCAAGCCAACGGTCTGTGCAAGCGGTCCCATCGTTCAATGAAAGCCGCTCTCCGTGCATCCCTCAGTGACGGTTGCTGGGTGGACAGACTGCCGTCAGTCATGTTGGGTCTGAGGACAGCCCCTAAGGCGGACCTTCAGTCCTCTTCTGCACAGCTTGTTTTCGGGCAACCCTGCGGATGCCGGGAGAGTTTCTCCCAACATCCGCAGCAGTGGTCGGCTTTTATGGGCAGCGCCAAGAAGTTTGCTCCGGTACCCACAATGCACCTGTTGCCGGGTCTGTGGGAGGAGAAATATGTGTTTGTGCATCATGATGGACATCGGGGTCCCCTGACGACCTGTTCCTCGTGTTGGAAGCTGGGGATAAGTTTTTTTTTTTACGCTGGACTTTGCAGGTATCCCGGACAGGTTTCTGTGGATCGTCTCAACCCTGCCCATTTGGACCTGGACTCTCCAGTGGGAGTGGCACAATCTCTGCGGAGGAACTGATTTTCCCAAACTACCTGCATATTGAACTCCCCAGTGACTATCATAACATTGCCTTCTTGACATATCTTTTCTATCTCCCATTGTACTTTGTAAACCACATCTTTGCTACTGTTTAGATGTCTGTATATCACTCCCATTAAGGTCTTTTCACCTTTGCAGTTTCTTAGCTCGAACAAAAACTACTCTACACCTTCCAATCCTATGCCACTTGTTTCTAATGATTTGATTTTTTTTTTTTACCAACAGTCACCCCACCCCCTCTGCCTGTCCTTTTGATACAATGTGTATCCTTCCATGTTAAGCCCCCGGCTATAATCTTCATTCAGCCATGACTCAATGATGCCTACATAACTGTGCTACAAGTTCATCTACCTTATTTCATATACTGTGTGCATTCAAATATAACAGCTTCAGTCTTATATTCATCACCCTTTTCCACTTTGTCTCCCCTTTTACACTGCTGTTCGTGCCGTTGACTGCAATTTTGCCCTGTCAGCAGTCTCACAACACACTGTACCCAGACACCATTCAATAGTCTCATGCCAGCGGGACAGAAGCTGTCCATGACCCTGGTGGAATGTGCTTTCAGGTTTTTGTATCTTCCGCCTGATGGGAGAAAAGAGAATATCTGGGGTGGGGAGGGGGACTTTGACTTTGCTGGCTGCTTTACTAAGGCAGCAAGAAATGTGGAAAAGAATTTATGGAGCGGAAGCTGGTTTCTGTGATGTGCTGAGCTGTGCCCACAACTCTCTGCGGTTTCTTGTAGCCACGGGCAGAGCAGTTGCTAGGCGAAACCATTATGCACCCAGACAGAGTGATTTCTATGGTGCGTTGATAAAATTGGTAAGAGTTAAGATTAGATTAAATTAGATTAGATTCAACTTTATTGTCATTGTGCCAAGTACAGATACAAAGCCAATGAAATGCATTTAGCATCTGACCAGAAATGCAAAGAATAGTGTTATTTACAAAATAACTGTGAATAAAAAGTAAGTGCCACAGCACACAAATATAAAAGTACTGAGACAGTTCAATATGGGTGCAATACTGCTTAGCGCTGTGATGTGAGGTTCAGCAGGGTCACAGCCTCAGGGAAGAAGCTCTTCCTGTGCCTGCTGGCGCGGAAGCGGAGGCTCCTGTAGCGCCTACCGGATGGGAGGAGAGTAAAAAGTCAATGGTTAGGGTGAGATGCATCCTTGATAATGCTTTTCGCCCTGCCCAGGCAGCATTTATGGTAGATGTTCTCAATGGTGGGTAATTGGGTGCCAATAATCCGCTGGGCAGTTTTCACCACACGCTGGAGTGCTTTGCGGTCCGATACGGGACAATTGCCATACCACACTGAGGTACAGTTGGTGAGTATGCTCTCAATGGTACAGCGGTAAAAGTCCGTCAGTATCCTGGGACAGAGGTGAGCTTTCTTGATGCTCTGCAGGAATTAAAGATGCTGTTGCGCCTTTTTGATCAGGATGGAGGAGTTCAGGGACCAGGTGAGATCCTTGGAAATGTGGACACCAAGGAATCTGAAGCTTGATACACACTCCACTACAGCTCCGTTGATGTAGATGGGGATGTGAGTGTGACTCCTAGCATGCCTGAAGTCCATAATGATCTCCTTGGTCTTCTGGGTGTTAAGGGCCAGATTGCTGTCGGCACACCACACGGCCAGGCGCTGGACCTCGTCCCTGTAGGCTGTCTCGTCATCCCCCCTGATCAGACCAACCACCATGGTGTCGTCTGCGAACTTGATTATGGAGTTAGAACCACGTACAGGAACACAGTCAGAGGTGAAAAGGGAGTACAGAAGAGGACTCAGCACACAGCCTTGAGGCACGCTGGTGTTCAGGGTGAGAGTGGAGGAGGAGAGGTTGTCTAACTTAACTGATTGGGGTCTGTTAGTCAGAAAGTCCAAGGTCCAATTGCAGAGGGATACGCTGATACCAAGCTGGCGAAGTATGGCGATCAGCTTGGAGGGGATCACAGTATTGAATGCCGAACTAAAGTCAGTGAATAGCATTCTGACATAAGAGTTGGGGCTGTCCAGGTGGGTCAGGGCAGAGTGAAGTGCCGTGGAGATGGCGTCCTCTGTTGACCTGTTGGTGCGATAGGCAAATTGATGGGGGTCCAGGGTAGTGGGCAGACAGGATTTCAGATGTGATAGAACCAGTTGACAGAGAAACGCCAAATCTTTTTAGTCTCCTAAGGAAGTCAAGAGCATGGTAGGCTTTCTTGGCTGTGACATCAACATGTTGGGCCAAAACAGGATATTGGTGAAGTTCGTACCCAGGAATTTGAAGCTCTCAACCTCAACATCATTGACGTAGACAAGATCACGTGCACCAAACCCCTTCTGAAGTTGATGACCAGCTCATCTGTTTTGCTGACATTGTTGTGATCACACCATGCCACTAAGCTCTCTATCACGCTCCTGTACTCCATCTCACCATTATTTTATGAGTGGCACAGTAGTGCAGAGGTTCGGACAGCGCCAGAGATTGGGGTTCAATTCCCACCTCTGTCCGTAAGCAGTTCGTACATTCTCCCCATGACCACATGGATTTCCTACAAGTGCTCAGCTTTCCTCCCACATTTCAAAGGTGTATGGTTAGGGTTAATAAGTTGTGGGTGTGCTATGCTGTACTTGTAGGCTGCCCCTCCAGCATGGATTCAGACTGTGACAATTGTTGGCGTAAATGGCACATTTCACTGTATGTTTTGATGCACATGTGACAAATAAGGCTAATCCTTATCTGCAAACTTGTTGGTGGAGTTAGAGCAGAATTTGGCCACGCAGTCATGAGTATACAGGGAGTAGAATCGGGGGCTGAGGACACAACCTGTTGAGTGCCAGTGTTCAGAATAATTGTGGCTGAGGTGCTGCTGCCTGTCCTTATCGATTGCAGTCCGTAATAAACCAATTTACCAGGGAGAGAGCCTACGCTATATGGACAGGATGGACAACTTGGGTTGCTTTCTCTGGAGTGCTGGAGGCTGGGGGGGAACAGAGGTTTATATGATTATGGGAGGCATAGATAGAATAATCAGCCAGTATCTTTGCACAAACAAGAGAAAGTCTGAAGATGCTGGAAATCCGAGCAACACACACAAAACATCAACTGTACTTTTTTTGCATACATGCTGCCTGGCCTGCTGAGCTCCTCCAGCATTTTGTGCGTGTGTGTGTTAGCCAGTATTTTTCTTCCCCAGGGTCGAAATGTCTAATACTGGAAGGCATGCATTTAAGATGAGGTCAAATTCAATGGAGATGTGTGGGTGAGTTTTTTTTTAATTACACAAAGTAGTAGGTGCCAGGGCCGGTGACTGAGGCAAATACAATAGAGGTATTTTGAACGCAGCAGGCCAGGCAGCATCTCTAGGAAGAGGTACAGTCGACGCTTTGGGCCAAGATCCTTCATCCTGACAAAGGGGCTCGGCCCGAAGCGTCAACTGTAGCTCTTCCTAGAGATGGTGCCTGGCCTGCTGTGTTCACCAGCAACTTTTATGTGTGTTGCATCTGCAGAATTCCTCGTGTAGAGGTATTATGTCTTTTTACAGAGTGGTGAGTGCCTTAAATGTGCTGCCAGGGGTGGTTGTGGAAGCAAATATGACTGCTGTGCTTAGATCGAGACATAAATGTGCAGCGAATGAAGGGATCCAAATATTGTGGAAGCAGAAAGGATTGGTTTGTACAGACATTTAATTACTAGATAAATTAGCTTGGCAAAATATCATGAGCCAGAGGACCTTCCTGTTCTATTTGTAGATATGATGTTGCAGCGGTACGTACCCTGCTGCAGCAACACGGCGCTGCAACCGTGCAGCGGCAGGAACGATGTGCTACATTGTTGTGGCACATGTCCTGCAGCAGCAATAAAAAACATTACAGCAGAGAATTAATACAGCTTGCTACAGCAGCAACCCAGCACAATAGCAGTTACAAAAGTGCGGCTCATATCTTGCAGCAACAATCTTAAGATTAAAACATTACGGCACGACTTTTGCAGCAGCAAAAAAATTACCCCAGCCCGCAGAACTACCAGCCGTGTCTACATAAACTACGATTCCCATAACTCCCCTAGTACAGCGCCGGCTAACAACAGACTACAGCTCCCAAAGTGCAACGCGGCAGTGGCGATGTTGTGGGAATTTTGAAACGCGCGGTTCGGCAACGCGTAAACCGGACCGTCCCGCCGATGATATATGGAGTGAAAAAATAAGAGAACGGCGATGTGTTCCTCTTATCGGCTTCTCCATGTTGGCGAAAGCTACTCACCTCGTCACTCGAGCCAGGCTCCAGCGGCCGCCGATCGCAAGGCCCTGGCGATGTATTCGCGCGCTTGCTATTGTCTACCGCGTCCCTCGGTTATGGGCTGGGGTAGAGGACGTGGCCCGACTTCTTTTCACGGTGAGAACAGGGACCATTTTACTTTTCTTTTATGTTATTAAAAAACACTTCTTTTCCCCTCCCCCCGGCGGTGAATCCAGCGGTTTCTACCTCAGAGCCCGCCGCGCCGGTCGCCTCTAAACGTCTGGCCCAATCACACGGAGGAATTTCTGAGTGATATCACAGCCAGCCAATCAATTCATCCAACTCTACTGATTGATGTTGCGTTCCACCATTGGGCTGCTTCCTCTCCTCTCAACGACAATGCGCCGCGTTGTTAGAAGAAGGTTCTCGCCAGTTTTGATGACCGGCGTGTGGCCTAGCCAATCATCTCCTATTATCTTAAACCCCTCCTCCGGTTGGTTGTTTTTCAGCGCCTGCTCTGCTGATGGACAGCGAGGACGACTAATAGGGTGTGGAGCTTGTTGTACCGCCTCAGTTTTGATTGGTGGCCGACTGCGCCTATTGACTTTCCTCAGAGAGCGCCCTTTAATCCCATGGCAGAAATGCGATACTCGTTTTCTGGTGGATCACCGTCATTGCAGAGTCCAGCTCTAAGGGCAGTGATTCTGGATGGAAGCAGATCATGGAAATGGACGCAATTCAGTCTGGTCAGCCGATCAAGTTGTGGATGTTTGGGGAGAAGGTGAAGAGAGCCCCTCCCTACTAATGACACTACACCCATTGTTAAAGATCCATCCAGGCCATGCCATCTTCTTTGAGCTACCATCAGGCTTGAGGGACAGAAGCCTGAAGTCCCTCACGACTGGATTCAGAAACAACTATCTCCCCAAACCATTAAGTTCTTAAACCAACATGCACAACCATAATCACTGACCAAGTACAACGACACTGGCCACTTCGCACAGCAATGCAACAAACACAAAATACTGGAGGAGCTCAGCAGGCCAGGCAGCATCTGAGGAGAGGAATAAACAGTCAACGTTTCAGGCTGGGACTTTTTTCCTGTTCTATTCTTGTTTTTTAATAAAAGTGTATTTTGTAATTACAAAAGATTCTACAGATTTTGCTAATATACAGGAAGGGCTGGAGGAACTCAGCAGGTCAGGCAGCATCTATGGAAATGAATGAACTAACTGCTAGAGGATCTCAGCCCAAAGCATCAAGTGTTCATTCCTCTCCACAGATGCTGCCTAATAGTCATAGTCATACTTTATTGATCCCGGGGGAAATTGGTTTTCGTTAACTGTAACAGGTTGCATGCACGACCAGCGCATGCGCACAAAAATCAGTTCCTCCAGCATTTTGTGCATGTTTCTCTGTGTAATATGTTTTTTTTCTTGTGATGCTGCACCATGTGAAGTTTTTTCAGTGCGATTGTACATATAAGTACTTGTACATATGACAGTAAACTCAACTTCAATAAGATCCTGCGCAGTGTTGTATAGGTTTGAATACAAAGTTCCCTGAAAATGGTGACAGGGGTGAAGAGCATGTTTGCCTTTATGTTGGGACATCATGCTGTAGCTGTACAATACCTTGGAATGTTCTGTGCTGTTCTGGCCACCCAATGTATTTCAGCTGCAGGTTTCTCACGATACCATTGTTGTGGGCCAAATCGAATCAGCAAATTGGAAGGAGATTGAAGATCTGCCTTAACAACAACCTGTGACACAATGTCAGCCAGACGAAGCAGCTGACTGTTGACCTGAGGAGAAGGAAACCGGAGGTGCACGAGCCAGTCTTCATCAGAGAGTCAGAGGTGGAGAGGCTCAGCAGCTTTAAATTCTTCAGTCCTAGACCCAGAACATAAGTGCAATTACGAAGAGAGCATGGCAGCATCTCTGCTTCCTTCGAAGTAGAAGGTTCGGCATCACATCTTTGACAAACTTCCATAGATGTGTATTGGAGACTATAGTGACTGGCTGCATCACAGCCTGGTATCACAAAGTAGTGGATGAGGCCGGTCCATCGTGGGTAAAGCCCTCCCAACCATTGAGCAGATGTACATGATGGTGGTGTCTGAAAAGAGGATGCTGTCCAAGTTGCATGCCATCTTGGGCAATGTCTCCCATCCACTACATAATGTACTGGTTGGGCACAGGAGTACATTCAGCCAGAGACTCATTCCACCGAGATGCAGCACAGAGCGTTATAGGAAGTCATTCCTGCCTGTGGCCGTCAAACTTTACAACTCCTCCCTTGGAGGGTCAGACACCCTGAGCCAATAGGCTGGTCCTGGACTTATTTCCTGGCATAATTTACATATTACTATTTAACTATTTATGGTTTTATTAGTATTTAATTATTTATGGTGCAACTGTAACGAAAACCAATTTCCCCGGGATCAATAAAGTATGACTATGACTATGAAACATTGTCGCAGGAAAGCAGCCTCCACCATCAGGTACCCCCCACCCACCCAGGACATGTTCTGTTCTCACTGTTGCCATCAGAAAGAAGGTACAGGAGCCGCAGGTCCTACACCAATTTCAGGAAAAGTTATTTCCCCCTCAGCCATCAGACTCTTGAACCAAATGGGGTAGCTTCACTCAACTTGAGCCGTCATGAAATGTTCCCACAACCTATGGATTCACTTTCAAGGACTCTTAATATCATGTTCTTTATTTTTTGTAAATTGCTTAATTATTATTATTTCTTTCTCTTTGTATTTGCGCAGGTTGTTGAGTTCTGCACACGGATTGAATGCCCAAGTTGGTGCGGTCTTTGATTCTATTATGGTTATTAATCAGTTTTTGGTTTATTGAGTATTCCTGTGTGAAAATGAATCTCAGTGTTGTGACATGTGTATACTCTGACTTTGAATGAGTTCAGAAAATGTTTATAATGATGTTACCAGGACTGGAGGGTTTGATCTGTAAGGAGAGACTGGATAGGCTGGGACTGTCCAGAGCGAAGCTGGATGAGTGGTGACCTTATAGAGGTTTATAAAATCATGACGGGCAGAGATAACCTGAATAGCACAGTCGTTCCCAACAGGGTTGGGGAGCTTAAAACTAGAGGGTACAGGTTTAAAGAGAACATAGAATATTAGAGCACAGTACAGGCCATTCGAGCCACAATGTTGTGCCGATCAGTATAACCCTTCCCTGCCCTCCAGCCCTCCATTTTTCTTTTATCCATATGCCTATGTAAAAGTTTCTTTAATATCCCCAATGTACTTGCCTCCACTAGCACTCCTACCAGTGTGTTTCACAGAGGGTTTTTACAAAAAAACTTGCCTTTGACATCACCCTCCCCCCATACTTTTCTCTAATCACCTTAAAATTATGCCCCCTCATTAGCCATTTCAGCCCTGGGAAAAGTTTCTGGCTCTCCACTTGATCATGTCTGTTATTGTGTACACCTCCTATCAAGTCACCTCTCATCTTCCTTCATTCCAAAGAGGAAAGCCCTAACTCACTCAACCTATTCTTGTAAGACATGCTCTCTAATTCACTTATTATCCTGGTAAATCTCCGCACCCTCCCTGGAGCTTCCAAACTCCGATTTATAATCCAAGTTCAAATTTATGTATACCGTACATAACCTTGAGATTCACCTTCCTGCCTGCTCTCACAAAACAAAGAGAGGTAATCGAATTGATGAAAAAGCACTCACACTCACAGCAAAGACTGCCACACTTCCAACGTGCAAAAGAGGACAAATCGTGCAAATAGTGAAAACAACTAACACGTGGAGTGTGAGCTGCAGAGTCCCTGAAGGTGAGGTGACAGCTACAGAGCCGGTTCAGCGCTGAGACGAGTGAAGCTGGCCCAGAAACCCGATGGCCGCGTGGCAACAACTGAACCCGTTACTGGTGCAGTAGCGAGAAGAGAGTGAGACCAGGCAGACGGTTCTGAACACCTACTTGTCTTCCTCTTTTGGCCTCAACAATTTAAGTTTTGTTCATGTTTTAATTGGCGTGGAGTAATGAAGCCAAGCGCCATCTGTTATTAGGCCTGAATGCAGTAGCCACCCCCAGTGGTGGCGGCCCCGGCTGCATCTGCACACTCGACGGTCTCGTTCGCTAAATCCACAGAGAGATTGCAAAGACACCAGTTGTTTGAATTGTTCAAAAGTACCTCCCTTGGAGGGAAATTACAGGACGCAGACTGCAGCAATCACCGTTCAGAAGTATATCTACTAGAATATCTAGCAGGTTTGTGAGCTGCCTGCAAAATCTCACAGCAAGAGAGAATCTGCAGGTGCCGGAAATCCAAGCAACCCACACAAAATGCAGGCCAGGCAGCATCTATGGGGAAAAGAGTACCATTGATGCTGCCTGGCCTGCTGCGTTCCTCCAGCATTTTGTGTGCGTTGCTTGTAAAACGTTACTGCTGGTTGCCAGCACCATCTTGGAGGCTACCAGAATTCAACAAACACTTCAAGTCTGGTCAAACCACGGTTTTATAGAGCTGCAACATTACCATGTGTCTGTTGAACTCAATCTTCTGACTGATGAAGGCCAACACACCGCACACCTTCTTAACCACCCAGTCAACTTGTTTGGCAACTTTGAGGGATTTATGGACGTGGACCTCAAGATTCCTCTGTTCCTCTACACTGCCAAGAATTCGGCCATTAACCTGTATTCTGCCTCCAGGTTTGACCTTACCAAGTGTGTTATAGTCAGAGTACAGCACAGAAACATGCCTTTCATACCCTTACCATCTATGTACCTATCGAAACTTCTCTTAAACGTTGAAATTGAGATCACATGCACCACTTGTGCTAGCAGCTCATTCCACACTCTCACAACCCTCCAAGTGAAGGAGTTTTCCGTCATGTTCCCTTTAAATTATCCACCTTTCACCCTTAGTTGTACTCCCAACAAAATCTCAGTGCTTGCATTTACCTTATCAGTGCCCTTCATAATTTTGTATACTTCTATCAAATCTCCCCTCAATCTTCTATGTTCCAAGGAACAGAGTCCTAACCGATTCCTCCAGTCATAAAACATTCCTATAAATTTTCTCTGTACTCTTTCAACCTAATTTATCTTTCCTGTAGGTAGTTAACAAAAACTGCAAACAATACTCCAGAATAGGCCTCACCAACATCTTGTACTACCTGAACATAACATCACATCTCCTGTACTCAGTACTTTGATTTATGAAGGCAAAGGTTCCAAAAGCTTTTATTATGACTGTATCTACCTGTGCCACCACTTTCAATGAATTGTGGACCTGTATTCCCAAATCACTGCACTCCTCAGTGCCCTACCGTTCACTGTGTAAGACCTACCCTGGTTAGTTCGACCGAAGTGTAAACTTCTCTCCATTAAGTTCCATCTGCTATTTTTCCAGCTGGTCTAGATCCTGCTGAAAGCTCTGATAGTCTTCCTCGCTGTCCAATACACCCCAATCTTGGTGTCCTTTGCAAACCTGCTGATCCAGTTAACCAAGTTACCATCCAGACCATTGATATAGATGACAAACAGTGATAGACCGGGCACCATCCCCTGCAGCACTCCACCAGTCACAGGCTTCCAGTCGGAGTGGCAGCTGCCTTCTGCCACTCTCTGGCTCCTCCCAAAAAGCCAAAGTCTAATCCGATTTACTGCCTCATCTTGAAAGGCAAGTGATTGAACCTTCTTGACCAACCTCCCACAGTGGGACCTTTTCAAAAGTCCTGCTATAAGTCCATGTAGACAATATCCACTGCAACCTCATCAACTTTCTCAAAAATAAAACTCTAAAAGATTAGTTAGACACAACCTACCATGCATAAAGCCATGCTGACTATCCCTATTTGGTCCACATTCAATGGTTCCATTTAATATCAGAGAATGTATACAGAACACAACCTGAAATTCTTACTCTTCACGGACATCCACAAAACAGAAGAAAAACCTAAAGAATGAATGATGGAAAAATGTTAGAACCCCAAAGACCCCCTCCCCCTCCCATGTACAGCAGCAGCAAGAGCATCAATCCTCCCCCTCCCCTATTTGCTCCCCCCCACCCTCCAAGCGAGCAATAGCAAAGCCCCCAATTTAGATCCATTGAGACTGCAGTCCATAAACTAGCACTTTGACGTGCCACAGGCTGGCTTGCTCTCTCACTAACAAGGGAGGGTGGTCACCACTGCCACAGCGAGAAGGGAGACCAACAGCTCGCTGTTTCGATGTAATAGTCTGATGCAACGTTGCTTATTAGAGCCCACACGACTTGAGGACCATCAGACTCCCCTCCCGGCAAAGAGAAAGAGCGGTGGCTTGTGTGCAGAGGCCTTTGACGGCCACACCTGCTGTCTGGACGTTCCACTCTCACAACGTTTCTGTTAGCAAGGGATCGGTCATCCACAGGACCGTGCAAGGCCGCACCCCAAAGGTGCATGCCTTCCAGGTCACTCCTGGAGATATCGGAAATGACCAGTCAGTGAGCTCCGGGAGCGGGAACCTGCTGCTGTGAAGAACCGCCGTTTGAGTGCAGCTGTAGATGACATACTTTGACAGAATCCCAGCCACCTTGAAAAAGAAAGAAGAGACATTAAAGAAAGGAATTTAAGCTGTTTCGCAGATAAATTCGAAGTTGCCCTGCCCCCGCCCAGTACCATCTTCTTCCTATCCAAATACTCATATATCTGGTTCCTTAAAATCCTCTCGTAAAACTTTCTCACTGATGTCAGGCTCAATGACTGATAATTTCCTGGTTTATTTTTAGATCTTTTCTTGAAAAGCAGAACAACATTAGCTATCCTCCAATCCTCCGGTACCTCACCTGTTACTAAGGATGTTTAAATATCTCTGTTAAGGCCTCTGCAATTTCTGCACTTGCCTCCCACAGGGTCCAAAGGGAATACCTTTTCTAGTCCTGGGGATTTATCCACCCTAATTTGCCTGGAGACAGCAAATACTTCCTCCTCTATTCTGTATAGATCCATGGCCTCACTGCTGTTTTGCCTCACTTCTACAGAGTCAGTATCCGTCTCCTGAGTAAATACAAATGCAAAACAATCATCTACAGTAAGATCTCCTGCATTTCTTTTGGCTCCACGCAGATTACCATTCTGATCTTCCAGAAGACCAATTTTGTCCCCTGCTATCCTTTTGTTCATCACATTTCTGTAAAAGCCCTTGATATTCTCCTTCACCTTTTCTTCTAGGGGAACCTCATGCCTTTTCTCTTATCCCTCCTGATTACTTTCTTAAATGTTCTCTTGCGTTTCTCCATAAATATCTTATTTGTTCCTACCTGTTATTCACTTTTTTTTACTTAACCAGTGCCTCAATATCTCTTGAAAACCAAGGTTCCCTAAACCTGTTACTTTTACCTTTTATTCTGACAAGGCACACATAAGCTTTATACTCTCAAAACTTCACATTTTTCTGGATTGAACTCCATCTGCCACTTTTCAGCCCAGTTCTGCATTTAATCAATGTCTTGTAACCTATGACAACCTTTTACACTGCAAACTGACTAACCCACCCTTCCACTTTCTCATCCAGGTCCTTTATAAAAGTCACAGTGAGCAGTGGTCACAGCACCTACACCCTCCAACTCCAGGCACGTTTCCTCTTTTTTCCCCAGTCATCCTCTTGTTCTTCATGTATATTCAAAAGTTCAATGACAATTTATTATCAAAGTACATACATACATATATATATATAGATGTGTGTGTGTATATATATATATGGCCTTGAGAGGCCTTGGAGGCAAAGTTAATAAAATCAACGAGCTCAGCATGCGTGCAGGAAGCAGCACCAATGCAGTCGTCAATGTAGCGAAGGAAAAGTGGGAGATGGATAGGTTTGAAATATAGATTGTTCCACAGAGCCAACAAAAAGACAGGCATAGCTAGGACCCATACGGGTGCCCATAGCTACACCTTTAGTTTGGAGGAAGTGGGAGGAGCCAAAGGAGAAATTATTATTAACTTTGCCTCCAACTTTCACCCTGCCCTCAAGTTTATCTGGTCCATTTCTGACACCTCCCTCCCCTTTCTAGATCTTTCTATCTCTATTTCTGGAGACAGCTTATCTACTGATGTCTACTATAAGCCTACTGACTCTCACAGCTATCTGGACTATTCCTCTTCTCACCCTGTCTCTTGCAAAAATGCCATCCCCTTCTCGCAATTTCTCCGGCTCCACCGCATCTGCTCTCAGGATGAGGCTTTTCATTCCAGGACAAGGGAGATGTCCTCCTTTTTTAAAGAAAGGGGCTTACCTTCCTCCACCATCAACTCTGCTCTCAAATGCATCTCCCCCAATTCACGTAAATCTGCTCTCACTCCATCCTCCCATCACCCCACTAGGAATAGGGTTCCCCTTGTCCTCACCTACCACCCCACCAGCCTCCGGGTCCAACATATTATTCTCCATAACTTCCGCCACCTCCAATGGGATCCCACCACTAAGTACATCTCCCCCCCCCCCCCGCTTTCCGCAGGGATCGCTCCCTACACGACTCCCTTGTCCATTTGTTCCCCCCACCCCCCATCCCTCCCCACTGATCTCCCTCCTGGCACTTATCCTTGTAAGCGGAACAAGTGCTACACATGCCCTTACACTTCCTCCCTTACCACCATCAGGGCCCCAGACAGTCCTTCCAGGTGAGGCGACACTTCACCTGTGAGTCGGCTGGGGTGATATACTGCATCCGGTGCTCCCAATGCGGCCTTCTATATATTGGCGAGACCCGACACAGACTGGGAGACCGCTTTGCTGAACACCTACACTCTGTCCGCCAGAGAAAGCAGGATCTCCCAGTGGCCATACATTTTAATTCCACATCCCATTCCCATTCTGATATGTCTATCCACGGCCTCCTCTACTGTAAAGATGAAGCCACACTCAGGTTGGAGGAACAACACCTTATATTCTGTCTGGGTAGCCTCCAACCTGATGGCATGAACATTGACTTCTCAAACTTCCACTAATGCCCCACCTCCCCGTCGTACCCCATCCATTATTTATTTATTTATATGCACACATTCTTTTTCTCTCTTTCCTTTTTCTCCCTCTGTCCTTCTGACTATACCCCTTGCCCATCCTCTGGGTTTCCCCCCCCCCTCCCCCTTTTCCTTCTCCCTGGGCTTCCTGTCCCATGATCCTCTCATATCCCTTTTCCCAATCACCTGTCCAGCTCTTGGCTCCATCCCTCCCCCTCCTGTCTTCTCCTATCATTTTGGATCGCCCCCTCCCCCTCCCACTTTCGAATCTCTTACTAGCTCTTCTTTCAGTTAGTCCTGACGAAGGGTCTCGGCCCGAAACGTCGACTGTACCTCTACCTAGAGATACTGCCTGGCCTGCTGCATTCACCAGCAACTTTGATGTGTGTTGCTTCATTGATTCAAGTTTAGTCTGGATTTGCAACTTTGCTCATTAGATGGTTTTCCAGAGATCATACTTGGACCTCTTGTAACTTTCTTGGTCACTGGATTTGAATGCCTCTGACCTGGCCCTCAGCGGATTGCAGATCTCACAGTTCATCCAGAGCTTCTAGTTGGGAAAGACTGAATGATTTTCTGGGCCACACTCATGTACAATTGTCTTAATAAAGTCTGTTACAACCGTGGTGTATTCGTTCAGATCCACAAATGAGTCCTTGAACACAGCCCAGTCCACTGACTTGAAGCAATCTAGTAGGTGCTGCTCTGCCTCCAGCGATCACATCTTTGTTGTCCTAGTCTCTGGAGCCTTGTCTTAGCCTCTGCCTATATGCAGGTAGGAGAAGGACAGCTAAGTGATCCAATTTACATAGAAACATAGAAAATAGGTGCAGGAGTAGGCCATTCGGCCCCTCGAGCCTTCACCACCTTTCAGTATAGTCATGGCTGATCATCCAACTCAGAACCCCGCCCCGGCCCTCCCTCCATACCCCCCGATCCCTTTAGCCACAAGGGCCATATCTAACTCCCTCTTAAATATAGCCAATGAACTGGCCTGAACTGTTTCCTGTGGCAGAGAATTCCACAGATTCACCACTCTCTGTGTGAAGAAGTTTTTCCTAATCTCAGTCCTAAATCTTTGTGTAGAATTCCTTGGGGTTTTCCTTAATCCTACTTGACTAGCCCTCCTCATGTCTCCTTCTAGTTCTCCTTAGTCTATTCTTAAGCTCCTTCCTGGCTACCTTGTAAAACTCTAGAGCCCAGTGTGATATTTGCTTCCTAAACCTTAAGTCTGCTTCCTTCTTCCTCTTGATAGGATGTTCCAAATCTCTTGTCAACCATAGTTCTATCCTTTCCCTACCTCAGTGGGACAAACCTAAACAGAACCTCATGCAAAGACTCCCTAGACAACTTCCACATTTCCATTGTACATTTCCCTGAGAACAGCTGTTCCCAATTCATGCTCCCAAGCTCCTGTATAATAGTATCATAATTCACCCTTCCCCAGTTAAATACTTCCCCATACTGTCTGCTCCTATCCCTGTCCAAGGCTGTGGTAAAGGTCAGTGAGTTGTGGTCACTGTCTCCAAAATGCTCACCCACAGAGAGAGGAAAAAAGTTAATAGAGACTCATGTGGCAAGTTTTTTGACATAGAGGGTGGTCCTTATAGGGAACGAGCCACCAGAAGAAGTTTTATAGGTGAGTACGGTTATGACATTTAAAAGATACTGGAGCAGGTACATGGATAGAAAAGGTTCAGATGGATGGGGGCCAAACGCAGGCAGAAGGAACTAACTCAGGTAGGCAAAATAATCAGCATGGGCTGATAGGCCTGTTTTTACACTGTATAACTGAGGATATTCAAGTCCAAGTTTGACTCGAGAAGCTGGGGAAGAGAGAAGATTTGAGGTGTACAGAACATGACAGGTAGGTGCACCCATTACTAAGAAGTTTCTTTATTCTACTGTGAATGCCCCCAAGAAGACGGATCTCAAGGTAGTTCTTGATGGGTCAGGCAGGAGATTTGGGTTGGGAGGAATAGTGGATCAGCCATGATGAAATGGCAGAGCAAACTCAATGGGCCAAATGGCCTGATTCTGCTCCCATATCTTATGGTCTTGTACGGTGACATACACTTATGTACTTTGATAATAAATTTACCTTGAACACTGACAGTACAACCACAATAAGGCACAGATTTAAAATCTGAAACTTAAACCAAAAAATGCTGGAAGAACAGAATGCGTCAGGCAGTATCTGTGGTAAGAGAAGCAGTATTGAGTTCAACCCAATACATCACAGACACATCCCTCCCCACCTTCCGGAGTATCTACAGGAGGCCTCCCCAAGAATTAGAATCAGATTTATTTAATGCCCTGTATGACGTGAAACTCGCGGATACCTCCTCTTATTTACCCCTCGATCGTGACCCCACTAAGGAGCACCAGGCCATTGTCTCCCACACCATCACCGACTTTATCCACTCAGGGGATCTACCATCCACTGCTACCAACCTTATAGTTCCCACACCTCGCACTTCCCGTTTCTACCTCCTACCCAAGATCCACAAACCTGCCTGTCCTAGCAGACCTATTGTCTCAGCTTGCTCCTGCCCCACCGAACTCATTTCTGCATACCTCGACACGGTTTTATCCCCCCTTGTTCAATCCCTTCCTACTTATGTTCGTGACACTCCTCACGCTCTTAAACTTTTCGATGATTTTAAGTTCCCTGGCCCCCACTGCTTTATTTTCACCATGGATGTCCAGCCCCTATATACCTCCATCCCCCATCAGGAAGGTCTCAGAGCTCTCCGCTTCTTTTTGGATTCCAGACCTAACTAGTTCCCCTCTACCACCACTCTGCTCCATCTAGCGGAATTAGTCCTTACTCTTAATAATTTCTCCTTTGGCTCCTCCCACTTCCTCCAAACTAAAGGTGTAGCTATGGGCACCCGTATGGGTCCTAGGTATGCCTGCCTTTTTGTTGGCTTTGTGGAGCAAGCTACAATGTTCCAAACCTATTCTGGTATCTGTCCCCCACTTTTTCTTCACTACATCAACAACTGTGTTGGCGCTGCTTCCTGCACGCATGCTGAGCTCGTTGACTTCGTTAACTTTGCCTCCAACTTTCACCCTGCCCTCAAGTTTACCTGGTCCACTTCCGACACCTCCCTCCCCTTTCTAGATCTTTCTGTCTCTATCTCTGGAGACAGCTTATCCACTGATGTCTACTATAAGCCTACTGACTCTCACAGCTATCTGGACTATCCCTCTTCTCACCCTGTCTCTTGCAAAAATGCCATCCCCTTCTCACAATTCCTCCATCTCCGCCGCATCTGCTCTCAGGATGAGGCTTTACATTCCAGGACGAAGGAGATGTCCTCCTTTTTTAAAGAAAGGGGCTTCCCTTCCTCCACCATCAACTCTGCTCTCAAACGCATCTCCCCCATTTCAAGCACATCTGTTCTCACTCCATCCTCCCGCTACCCCACTAGGAATAGAGTTCCCCTTGTCCTCACCTACCATCCCACCAGCCTCCGGGTCCAACATATAATTCTCCGTAACTTCTGCCTCCTCCAGCGGGATCCCACCACTAAGCACATCTTTCCCTCCCCCCACCTCTGCTTTCTGCAGGGATCACTCCGTATGCAACTCCCTTGTCCATTTGTCCCCCCCATACCTCCCCACCGATCTCCCTCCTGGCACTTATCCTTGTAAGTGGAACAAGTGCTACACATGCCCTTACACTTCCTCCCTCACTACCACTCAGGGCCCCAGACAGTCCTTCCAGGTGAGGCGACACTTCACCTGTGAGTCGGCTGGGGTGATATACTGCGTCCGGTGCTCCCGATGTGGCCTTCTATATATTGGCGAGACCCAACGCAGACTGGGAGATCATTTCGCTGAACACCTACGCTCTGTCTGCCAGAGAAAGCAGGAACTTCCAGTGGCCACACATTTTAATTCCATGTCCCATTCCCATTCTGATATGTCTATCCACGGCCTCCTCTACTGTAAAGATGAAGCCACACTCAGGTTGGAGGAACAACACCTTATATTCTGTCTGGGTAGCCTCCAACCTGTGGCATGAACATTGACTTCCCAAACTTCCGCTAATGCCCATCTCTCCCTCGTACCCCATCCATTATTTATTTATATACACACATTCTTTTTTTCTCTCTCTCCTTTTTCTCCCTCTGTCCCTCTGACTATACCCCTTACCCATCCTCTGGTTTTTTTCCCCCCCCTCCCCCTTTTCCTTCTCCCTAGGCCTCCTGTCCCATGATCCTCTCGTATCCCCTTTGCCAATCACCTGTCCAGCTCTTGGCTCCATCCCTCTCCCTCCTGTCTTCTCCTATCATTTCAGATCTCTCCCTCCCCCTCCCCCTCCCACTTTCAAATCTCTTACTATCTCTTCCTTCAGTTAGTCCTGACGAAGGGTCTCGGCCTGAAACGTCGACTGTACCTCTTCCTAGAGATGCTGCCTGGCCTGCTGCGTTCACCAGCAACTTTTATGTGTGTTGCTTGAAATTCCAGCATCTGCAGATTTCCTCGTGTTGACGTGAAATGTGTTGTTTTGCGACAGCATTACAGTGCAACACCATCTTCGGGTCATACCATCGATTCACAGTTCCCACTGCACAGGAGATGCGGAACCCTCCTGAAATTTCACACCACTATGAATCACTACCTCCGTACAGCCACACTGTGACCACTTTGCACTACCATAGACGTTGTTTTTGTTCTAATTGTATTCTTTCTTGTTAAAAATGTGTATTATTGATGTGCAAGTTATGTTTTTCTTGTGAATATTGTGCACCCAATGCTGTGATGCTGCTGCAAGTAAGTTTTTCATTGCACTTGTGCAGATGACAATAAACTTGACTTTGGCTTTTCTCTTGAGGGAGACTCTAGAACCACAAGATTCTTTTACCTGCAGTTTGGTGGCATTGGGGATCGTGGAGAAGATTGACAAAGGACTGCAGGATATAGATCAGTTGCAGATATGGGCGGAGAAGTGGCAGAGGGAGTTTAATCCAGGCAAGAATGCCATTGAAGCAGATTATTTTAGTTGGAGGGAGATCAGTTACAGATAGAACATAGGGCAGTACAGCACAATTTGTCCTCTTTTGTGCATTGGTTGCTTGTCAGTATTTGTTTATATATAATTTTCATAAATTCTTTATTTTCCTGTGAATGCCTGCAAGAAAATGAATCTCAGGGTAGCGTATGATGACATATACATAGTTTGATAATAAATTTACTTTGAACTATCTGTGACTCCTCTGAAAGAACCATGTACCTCTACCCTGTTTGACAACACTCCCCAGGGCCCTGGCATTCACTGTGAAAGTCCAACTCTGGTCTTCCCAAATTGCAATACTTTGCATTTAACCAGATTATGAACTCCAGGAAGAAATGGTCACAAAGATTCTCCAGGATGCAAGAACCCATGTAAAACAAGGGCAAGAAAAGGCCAATCGGCTCCTCTAGTCTGCTACACCCACATCAATTAAAATCGTGACCGATCCCAACACATTTCTGAGACTACCGGTGACCGTCACCCCTTGCTGATCGAGAACTGATCTCTGTCTGTTTCCACTGCTCCTTGAGCAAGAGAATTGCAAAGATTCATGGGGGGAAAACAAAAATAAATTGCCTTGTCTGGCTCTTAAACGGGGAAGCCCTTTATCTTTACAAGGTGGCCTCTTGTTCTAGAGACACTCACACGAGGAATCATCATCAAAAGATTCATCCACAAGAGGCGCTGCCTCAACAAGGCCACGTCCATCATCACAGATCCCCACCATCCGGGTGAGGCCATCTTCTCTCAGCTCCCATCGAGCAGGAGGTACAGAGGCCTGAAGTCCCACACCACCAGGTTCAGGAACAGTGACTTCCCTTCAACCATTCAGTGCCTGAGCTGACCAGCACAACCCCAATCACCCCCTCAGTATAAACACTACAACCACTTTGCACTAAAGTAGAATTTTTGTTCTAGTTCTGTTCTTTCTAGTAAAAAATGTAAATAATTTGTGTTCCGTGTGAATGTGTATCTGAACTGTGAGCCTATGATGGTGCTGCAGGCTTTTCATTGCACCTGTACACACACGTGTATGGTGGCTTTTAATGCCTGGCTCGCCTTGAATGTCAACACTACCCTATCTCACACCATTTAAATATAGCGTGCGGATAGGCCCTTTGGCTCACTGAGTCTATGTTGGCTATCGGCCACCCATTTTATTCTCCCTGTGTTCACCTTGAATATCAACACTACTGATCTAAGACCATTGAGCAAGCGTTCTGCTCTGTGCATTAGAGTAGATGAGCTCATGTTTAAGGATTTGAGGGCTAAAGGAGATAAAGATTTACTTACCTACTTGCTGCCTGCTATGCCACTGGAGTTTAGGGCAGCAATGAAGATCCTTCATCTCTGACTGCCCTTGGCCACTCAGATGTAGAAGGATTCTTCATTACTGTGTAGCCCCCCGGCCACCCTCAGGGTCGCTCGGCTCGCTGTCGTCTAGGGAAACAGCCCCCGGCCCCGCCAAACTGGGTAATTAGTTTGTGTGAATGCTGTATGAGGTACCCCACCCCGCCCAAATAACAGACAATACACCAGATATGATTAAATGATTTACAGTTTATAGATATTACGGGAACTATATAATTAATAGAGAATAAAATATAAAAGGAGAATATAAGGCGCCACACTTATCAAAACTGTTTCCATAACAGTTTAGTTTGACCAGTCAGGGTTGTTAGCTCTGAGCTGAACTTCCAAACCTGGAGGACTGGTGGACCACTCTTAGTCTGTCCTCTACCCTTTGACCTGTTTTGTGTGGGTGACGCTACCAAGAGCCAATGTATCCAGCCAACATAGCTGTCTAGTTCATTGAGGCACGCAAACCCCCAAACTCAGTAACAAGGCTGTGGTCCTCTTGGAGGATAAAGATTAGGGATTAACTTTATTTGTCACATGTACACTCAGTGGCCACTTTAATAGGTACCTTATGTATCTAATAAACTGGTCATTGAGTGTATGTTTGAGGTCTTCTGCTGCTGTAGCCCATCCACTTCAAGGTTTGATGTGCTCTGTGCTCTTCTGCTCACCACTGTTGTAACGTGTGGCTATCTGGTCACCTTGAACCAGTCTGGCCATTCTCCTCTGACCTCTCTCGTTAACAAGGCGTTTTCACCCACAGAACCGGCATTCACTGGATGTTTTTTTGTTTTTCACACTATTCTCTGTAAACTCTAGACTGTTGTGTGTGAAAATCCCTGGCGATCAGCATTCTCTGAAATACTCAAACCAAATGGTCTTGCACCAACAATTATTCTGTGGTCATTTCTTCCCCATTCTGACATTTGGTTTGAGCAACAACTAAACCTCTCAACCATGTCTGCGTGCTTTTGAGCATTGAGTTGCTGTGACGTGATTAGATATTTGCATTAATGAGCTGGTGTACATCTGTACCTAATGAAGTGTACATTGAAACATCCAGTGAAATGCATCTTTTGCATCATTGACCAACACCATCCAAGGGCAGCCTGCAACTGCTGCCATGCTTCGAACACAAATTTAGCATGCTCTAAACTCACGACTCTAACCCAAATGTCTTCAAGATGTGGGAGGAAACCAGCGCACCCGGAGAAAATCCACACAATCCTGGTGAGAATTTGCATACTCCTTTACAGGCAGCAGTGAGAATTGAACCTCAATTGCTGGTACTGTAAAGCGATATGCTAATTGATATCTGGATAAATATCAGGAGCCTCAAAGTTGCAGATCCAGAGAGGAAATCAGACAGACAGCAGTAAGCTGGAGTAAAGATTCCAATAATCTGGCACATCTAGGCCCTTAGTACTGGATTTAGCAATTTTCCAATGGCATTTCTATTAATACCGCAAACCATCTTTAAATACACTATTTCTTTAGATATTTTGCTGTATGAAGACAAATTTTCGAGTTATCCTGAGGCCCTCGTTGGTCTGGGTTGACCATGAGTGTTGTGTCTTAGCTGTCTACGTGACACACAAGCCAGGGAAGTACAATGTAGAGAGCAAGCCCATGCATTTATTGAGATACAGCTCGGAACAGGCCCTTCGAGCCATGCCAATCAGCAATCCCTAGATTTAAACCCAGTCTAATGGCAGAACAATATTACAACGACCATTTAATCTACTAACCAGTACATCTTTGGACTGTGGGAGGAAACACAAACTCCTTACAGGCAATGGCAGGAAAAGAGGCTCCCCCTCTCCAAACGATCGGCAGAGACCGACACAGATTGACATTAGCAGTGCTGCCGGAGTTGCCAGTCAGTGTTGAACCCACTGTAGGACTGAGGAACTTCAGCTCCGGACTTTTCCTCAGGGTTTACTCCTGAAGTCTTCCCCATGAGTGGGTATAGTCGCAAGGCAGCAGAGGTTTGAGATCAGAGTTTTCTTTCCGCTGGATGAGCTGCCAACCTCCACTGATGAGCCCCATCTGCCTGAAGCGACTGATCTTAGACACCATTAACCCACCTTTGCACCTTCTTCTGTCAGTAAAAACAGTTCTGCTGGGTTTAGTAGCCAAGCCACATGTTAAGGCCAGGAGCTGGACTTAGTTATCAGAGGCTATTTGTGATGCGCGCTATTGGGTGCATTTAATAGGTAGTGGGAGTTTGTCCCCACTACCTCCCCCAGCGATAACAACCTTAAGGACCTTAAACCTTAATTTTCCAGTAAACTAATGGTGCCTAACGGCGACCCCTTTGCTTGCGTCTTCAGAAACAGCTCTATTTCCATCTTTAATATCTCTATTTTTCCCCTTCAGCGTTCTTTTGAAGACCCTGACCTGGAGTTACACGCTGACTATAGTTCTTTGCGGGAATGGGACCCACTCTCGGGGTTTCACAAATGGCCATTGTTCGGCACACCAAGGGCTCGGCCTAAGAGCTTCGCCCGCCTTCAGAGGGTCAAGATTTCGTGGCTCTGGAGATGGGGGGATTGGAGGTTGTTGTTTCTGCAGGAGATTGGTGTGTCGTTGGAGTTGGACCCCCGAGATCTTTGGGCACCGAGCTTGGAAAAAGCAACGTAACGGACTTTTAACATCGTAAACCAGCGAGTTGTTTGTTATGGCTCCCCGCTCGCTGTGAAATGGAGACACCTCTTTCTCCCTTATTAGGGAGGGAGAGAGCCTGTGGTATGTCGAATACCGGGTGAACAAGTGGTCTTTGAGGTAACTGCAAGTCTGTGTCCTTGCTGTTGCTTTGCTCACACTTGAGTGCTCGCTGGCAGGTGCTGATTCTTTTTATTTGCCGGTGGGGGGAGGGGGGATTGTTGCTTGCTGCCGCTTACACGCGGGAGGGGGAGCTGGGAGGGACTTTGGGGTTCTAACATTTAACTGTCATTCATTCTTTGGGGGCACTCCTCTATTTTCATGGATGTTTGCGAAGAAAAAGCATTTCAGGATGTATATTGTACACATTTCTCTGACATTAAATGTACCTTTGAACCTAAGTAAATGAGAGGATAGTACAGGCCCTGTGGCCCTCAATGTGCTGAACTAATTAAATGATTCCCTTCTTCCTGCAAAGGGTCAGTAGCCGTCATTCTCTGCAGATTTATGTGTCTTTCTAAGAGCCTCTATCACATCTGCCTCCACCACCACCCCTAGCAGCACAGCTACAGGTTCAACACAGGGTTCACATGAACCGGTACAGTCCAAGTTTATTTACAGAAAGCTCACTCCACACATCTCCTTTGAACTTTCCCTCCTGACCTTAAATGCACGCTCTCTAATAAAGTATATTTTGACCCTGCATGAAAAGATACTGGCTGTTGAATGACAATGACTGGATTAAAGACAGACAGAACACCATGGTGTCCACATCACACGACATGGCACAGAATAATAATAATAATGATGATGATGTCTATCTGTGTAACTTATAAAGTCCCATCAGATCTCCCTCGGCCTCCACCACTCCGGAGAAAGCAACCCAAGTTCGTCCAGCCTCTCTTGACAGCTCATGCTAATCCAGGCAGCATCCTGGTGAATGTCTTCTGCACCCAGTCCACAACCTTTACCTTGAAAAGTCACATTGGAACTAGGGCCTTCAGTGAACAGAAAGTGATCAAATCAGTCAGCATTTCAGAATCATCGGATTACAGATTATTGGAGACTGTAGCCCAGTTGGCCTACTGTTTGTCATCGAGAAAGTGTTGAGATCCATTATTACAAAACATAAAATCTCAGGATGGTGGGGGTCCTTGATGAGGGATGCTGCTTTCCTGTGCTAGCACTCCTTGTAGATGAGTTCATTGGTGGGGAGGGTCTGTGATGGACTGGGCCTTCTGTAGATTTTTCCATTCCTGGGCCTTGATGTTTCCATACCATCTACGCAAACTTCTAAAAGATCTAATATAATAATGCCAAGGAAATTAAAACTACTGACTCCCTCCACCTCTGATCCCATGGTGAGGGATTGTCTCATGGACCTCTGGCTTCTTCCTCCTGTAGTTGATAATGAGGTTACCAGCAAATCTGTGTACAAGACACACGGTCTCCTTATATAAGGTCAGAGTTACACAGCACAGAAACAGGCCCTTCAGCCCATCTCATGCTTGCCTGAGTTAGTCACAGGCATTTAGCCCACATCCCTCTAAACATTTCCTCTCTGTGTAGTTATACCTGCTTCTACCACTGTTTCCATCCAGGGGGTCAGTGTGGACATGGTGGAGGATTACAAATACCTGGGGACACAAATTGACAATAAACTGGACTGGTCAAAGAACACTGAGGCTGTCTACAAGAAGGGTCGGAGCCGTCTCGATTTCCTGAGGAGACTGAGGTCCTTTAACATCTGCCGGACGATGCTGAGGATGTTCTACAAGTCTGTGGTGGCCAGTGCGACCATGTTTGCTGTTGTGTGCTGGGGCAGCAGGCTGAGGGTAGCAGACACCAACAGAATCAGCAAACTCATTCGTAAGGCCAGTGATGTTGTGGGGATGGAACTGGACTTTCTGACAGTGGTGTCTGAAAAGAGGATGCTGTCCAAGTTGCATGCCATCTTGGACAATGTCTCCCATCCACTACATAATGTACTGGGTGGGCACAGGAGTACATTCAGCCAGAGACTCATTCCTCCGAGATGCAACACAGAGTGTCATAGGAAGTCATTCCTGCCCGTGGCCATCAAACTTTACAACTCCTCCCTTGGAGGGTCAGACATCCTGAGCCAATAGGCTGGTCCTGGACTTATTTCCTGGCATAATTTACATATTACTATTTAACTATTTATGGTTCTATTACTATTTATTATCTATGGTGCAACTGTAACGAAAACCAATTTCCCCCCGGGATCAATAAAGTATGATTACTACTACTACTACTTTCTCTGGCAGCTCGTTCCATATACTCACCACCCTCTGGGTGAAAAAGTTGCCTCTCAGATCCCTTTTAATATTTTTCCCCTATTACCATAAAACTACACCCTCTAGGTTTTGACTCCCCTACCCCAGGGAGTTGACCGTGACTATCCACCTCATCTCCTTCACCCTATCTCCCCCACGCATCCACTTTCCCCCTTACCTGGTCTCACCTATCATCTGCTAGCTTGTACTCCTTCCCCACCCACCATCTCACTGGGGCACGTGTCTGCATTAAATTCCATCTGTCATTTTCAGCTCATCCTCCCGGCTGCTCCAGATCCCGCCGCAAGCTTTGAAAGTCTCCCTCACTGACGCTATGCCCCCAGTCTCAGTATCAACAGCAAATCTGCTGATCCAGTTTACCATATCATCATTCGGGTTATTAATATTCCAGATCTGACGAAGGGTCTCGACCGGAAACTTCAACTGTTCATTTCCTTCCAAATCCCTTGTGAAAGACGTTATCTAAGACATTTAATGTAGACGACAGATAGAGCAAAGCCAGGTTCAGGTCTAGTTACTACCCTACAGCCATCAGGCTCCTGAACCAGCGTGGTTAACTCCACTCTGAACTGCTTCTGCAACCTGCAAACTCACTTTGAAGGACTCAGTACAATTCATGTTCTCAGTTTTACTTCATATTTTCCCAATTTGTCTTTGTACATTGGTTGTTTGTGAGCCTTCATTTATTCATAAATTCTCTTGTATTTCAAGGTAGTATATGGCAACTTGGATCATAAGTTTTACTTTGACTCTTTAACCATCCACCTCCCATTCTGGTTTTACACAATCCTTGTGCAGTATTACCGGTTAACTTGCAGGTTAAGTCGATGGTGGGGAAGGCAAATGTATATAATGTTAGCATTCATTTCGAGAGGACTAGAATATAAAACCAAGGATGTAATACTAAGGTTATATAAGGCATTAGTCAGACTGCACTTGAGTATTGTGAGTAGTTTTAAGACCATAAGATATTTGGCCCATCAGGTCTGCTTCACCATTTCATCATGGCTGGTCTATGTTCCTCTCAGCCCCAGTCTCCTGCCTTCTCCCAATGTCCGTTCATGTCCTGACTAATCAAGGGTCTATCAACCTCTGCATTAAATATACACAAAGACTTGATCTCTGCGGCTGCATGTAGCAACGAATTCCACAGTTTTGGGCCTCTTGTCTAAGAAAAGATGTCCTGGCATTGGGGGCGGGCTAGAGAGGGTTTACAAGAATGATCCCAAGATTGAAAAGTTTAACATGTGAGGAGCATTTGATGGCTCCGGGCCTGTACTCTATGGAGATTAGAAGAATGCGGGAGGATCAAATTGAAGCCTATGAAATTTTGGATCGCCTAGATAGAAAGGACTCGGAGAGGGTGAGTCCTATAGTGAGGAAGTCTAGGACCAGAGAGGGCACATCCTCAGAATAAAATGGTATCCATTTAGAACAGCAATTAGGAGGATTCTTTTCTTTAGCCAGAGAGTGGTGAGTCTGTGGATATCATTGCTACAGGTGGTTGTGGAGGCGAAGTCATTGGGTATATTTAAAGTGGAGGTTGATAGGTTCTTGATGAGTCAGGGTATCAAAGGTTGTGGGGAGAAGGCAGGAGAATGGGGTTGAGAGGGATAGTAAATCAGCCATGGTGGGATGGCAGAAGACTCAGTGGGCTGAATGGCCTAACACATGACCCAGTCGTCAACTGAGTCAGTATCTCCTCATTAATTCAATGCAAATGTGGGAGGAACTCGGCAGGGTGTGCTGCATCTGTGGAAATTAACCTGGATTTCCATCATTTGTTGATTTCACTTGCTTCCATTTTCCCAACAGGATTAAAGCCTCTTATCCCCTGGCAGCTTCCTTGGGAAATTCACCCGCTCCTAAGGCAGTGGCCTGGAACTTGTACTGTTCGGGAGTATTCTGGATTTATGTGAATATAGCAGTTATTAATTAAAGCAAAAAGCAGGCTTCGGTTTTTATTGTCAATGTAAGTAAGTTCAAGAAGGTTGCAATTAGCCTTCATTTTTTTTTTGTAAGTTGCAAGCAGTAAATTGAAGTTAAAAGCACAGGCTGCTCCATGGGCTAAGAGCCAAACGTTAAGGTATGGGGTTGTGTTAATTAGCTTGCATCAAACCAGACAACACGGCTAAGTTATTTGCACCATTGTGATCTGAGTTCAAGCTGCCAGACCAGATGGATATTGTCACTTAGTATCTCAAACGTGGTCACAGGTAGAGGCAGTCAATAGTTTTTGTGTGCTCGTATACTCAGGGACAGCTCTGACAATATTAGTTTTGGTGTCTGGCTCACTGTCATCAAAAGGTTTTAGAATATTTCTCCCAAAGGCATTTGGACCTTCGGATATGTCTTATCAATTACAATGTGCTTCCAGTACGTATCTCAAAAGAACCATTTGTCAGCCCAAAGTAATGAAGTAAACAATGTCATCGTAAGTATTGCAGGAGGGAGGAGAAGATGGCGGCGCAACACAGCGCGCGGCCGTTCCAAATGAATATCGATATGTGTTAACTAGGGGCCGTGCACAATCCTGATTTGATGGAGGCAGATGTGAGAGTGCGGAGGAACATCTGGAGAAACTTCTGAAATGCCCGCTTCGCTGCCGCTGCTACTGTGCGATCGAGAATCTCCGGAGACGAAGGCCCCAAATCCTCGGCTTTGCCTATTGCCTGTTGCCGGGGCCGGGTTCGAAGTGCTCGGCAGAGATGGTGCTCGGTTTCGGAGGGCTAGTCGGAGGCTCGGAGTTTTCGGACGGACTCGGAGTCGGACTGAGGTCGGATGCTTCCAGGATGCTGCATCGGCAAGTTTGCGGCGCTGGAGGTTTACCGTCTGCTTGAGATGGTGGGACTTTCGAGAGACTTTGAGACTTTTACCGTGCCATGGTCTGTTCTTTATCAAATTACAGTATTGCTTTGCACTGTTGTAACTATATGTTATAATTATGTGGTTTTTGTTAGTTTTTAAGTCAGTTTGTCATGTGTTTCTGTGATATCGTTCTGGAAAAACATTTTATCATTTCTTAATGCATGCATTACTAAATGACAATAAAAGAGGACTGCGTGTCCTCATAATCTAAAAAAAATTGTATTGAATCACCTACTGTTACCTTAAATCTTAAGGGATGTACCTTTGGGTTTGTGGGCCTGTACCGAGAGTGTGTGCAGTACGATGCCTGCTTGTTGTGCTGAATAAAGACTCGTATATCACCAGCTTCCGTGGTGACTCTCTGGTGACTTCGTTCACAGTCACAACAGCACCAGTCTCAAAGCACACCACAGTTACTCACGTGGGCTCCTTTGACAGCCCCTCCCAAACCCACTACCTCTTCTACCCACAAGCTCCCCCTCTGCCATCCCAACTCGGAAATACTTTGGCCACTAATTCATCATCGCCAGGTCTGAATCCCTTGTTTGATGTTGCAGATCTTGAGGATTAGTATCATAGAGAAAGGTTGAAGAAGTTAAGACACAAACTACACTGCAGATGCTGGGGTCAGAGCAACACTCACAACATGCTGGAGGAACTCAGCAGGTCGGGCAGCATCCGTGGAAATGAGCAGTCGACGTTTCGGGCCGGAACCCTTCGTCAGGACTGAAGAGGGAATGGGCAGAGGCCCTATAAAGAAGGTGGGGGGAGGGTGGGAACTGGCACCTACAAGCCTTCTCCTTCCCACCCTCCCCCACCTTCTTTACAGGGCCTCTGCCCCTTCCCTCTTCAGTCCTGAGGAAGGGTTCCGGCCCGAAACGTTAACTGATCATTTCCACGAATGCTGCCTAACCTGCTGAGTTCCTCCAGTGTGTTGTGAGTGTTGCTGAAGAAGTTAAGACTTTTTTCCCTGGAGTGCAGGAAATGAGGGGAGACTTGACAAACGGCTTACGCAATGAATGGTAGAGCACTGAGGAGTGTGGTAGAACAGAGCGATCCGGGAATACAAATCCATAATTCCTGAAAGTGGTGTGGGGCCATAAAGAGAGCTTATAGTACTTTGGCCTTCATAAATCAACGTATTGAGTACAGGAGTCAGGGTGTTACATTGAAGTTGTATAAGATGTTGGTGAGACCAAACTTGGGACACTTGTTGCAGTTCTGGTCACCTGCCTACAGGAAAGATATCAATAAAATTGAAATGGCGCAGAGAAGATTTACAAGGATGTTGCCAGGACATGAGTTGAATAGGTTAGGAGTTTGTTCCCTGGAGCGTAGGAAAATGAGAGGAGATTTGACAGACATATACAACATTATGAGGGGTGTAGATAGCCGGCATTTTCCACTGAGGTTGGGTGAGACTGGAACCAGAGGTCAGAGGTTTAAGGTGAAAGGTGGAATATTTCAGGGGAACCTCTTTGCTCGGAGGGTGGTATGAGTGTGGAAGAAGCTGCCAGTGGGAGAGGTGAATGCAGGTTTGGTTTCAGCATTTAGACATTTGGATAAGTACATGGATGAGAGGGGTATGGAGGTCTATGGTCAGATGCAGGTTGATGGGACTAGGCAGATTTCTTTTACAGACTAGATGGGCCGCAGTTTCTGTGCTATAGTGCTCTATGATTCTATAACTCCCTCCTCAGAGATCACCATGAGAGTCCCTTTCCCACGTGGACTGCAGTGGTTCAAGACGACAGCTCACCCTTTCACTCCGTCAAGGGAAAGGTAATATCTGCTGGCGTTGTCAGTGAGAGCCTAATCCTGACAAAGGAATACATCAAGCAAAAGGTTCTGTGCAGTGGGAAGATCTTCAAGTTTAATAGGAAGAGGTGTAGGCCAAATTGCAAGACCCCATTTGAGCTGATCCGATCTTGTCCTGTTTCCAATTTCCTGCCTGTTCCTTTTACCCCTGAATTCACCTACAGTCCAGACAGACTCCAGTGTGAACACAATTGCCCCCACCATCCAGTCCATGTTCTCTTCTCACTGCTGCCATCAGGCAGGAAGTACAGAAGCCTTAGGTCCCACACCAGCAGGTTCAGAGAGTTATTACCCTTCAACCATCAGGCTCCTGAACCAGTTGTAATAATTAGCTCTTAAGGCCTTTGTGGGGTGCTGGGGCGTGTTGGGCTCTGAGGTTTTTAGAGCACCTGAATTGGTTCATTGTTGTTTAACAACAGTCATTAATCGTTTAGAGCTCCTTGTGATTTTTCTCAAGCAACTCGCTCTTTGTAACACGGTCCCTGGTGCCTTCTGTTTAAGATTGTTAAGCTTATTTTGACAGGCTTGGGGATTCTGTGTTACTTGTATTATTTAAGTGGATGCCCTATTAGTGCTAATCTCAGGGTCCTAGTTTTGAGAATGTTACGGTGTCGCTCGGTCAAACCACCAATGTTCTTTTGGAGTTACTATGAATAAACTCTCATCAATCGTCTACACTTGGATGTCACCATCGTGGATAACTTCACTCACCTCAGCTCTGAATGGATTCTAAAACTCATTGACTCACTTTCAAGGAGTCTGCAACTTACGTTCCTTTCCAGAGCAACACACACAAAATGCTGGAGGAGCCCAGCAGATGAGGCAGCATCCATGGAAATGAATAAACAGTCGACGTTTCAGGCCGAGACCCTTCATCAGGACTGGAAAGGAAGGGGGAAGATGGCAGAATAAAAAGGTGGGGGGAGGGTTAGGAGGACAATCTAGAAGGTGATCGGTGAAGCCAGGTGGCTGGGGGAGGGGTAACGAAGTAAGATGCTGGGGGGTGATGGTTGGAAAAGGCAAAGGGCTGGAGAAGAAGGAATCTAATTGGAGAGGAGAGTAGACCATGGGAGGAGGGGCACCGGGGGAGGTGATAGGCTGGTGAAGTGAAGAGGTAAGAGGTGGAATTACCAGAAGGAGGAATTGATGTTCATGCCATCAGGCTGGAGGCTACCCAGATGGAATATGAGGTGTTGCTCCTTCACCCTGAGTGTGGCCTCATCCTGGCAGAAGAGGAGGCCGTAGACAGACATGTCGGAATGGGAATGGGGATAGGAATTAAAATGACAAACAAGAGAAAATCTGCAGATGCTGGAACTCCAAGCAACACACACACAAGATGCTGGAGGAACTCAGCAGGCCAGGCAGCACCTATGAAAAAAAGTATAGTGCAAGTGAGTTGCTAGGGATTAAAATGGTTGGCTACTGGGAAATCACCCTTTTTGTGGATGGGTATTACTTACTTATATATTATTTGTTATTTTTCAGAATCAGGTTTATTATCACCAGCATGTGACGTGAAATTTGTTAACTTAGCAGCAGCAGCTCAATGCAATACATAATCTAGAGAGAGGAAAAATAATAAATAAAATAAAACATAATAATAAATAAACAAGTAAATCAATTACGTACATTGAATAGATTTTTTTAAATGTGCAAAAACAGAAATATTGTATATTTTTAAAAAGTGAGGCAGTGTTCAAAGATTCAATGTCCGTTTAGGAATCGGATGGCAGAGGGTAAGAAGCTGTTCCTGAATCGCTGAGTGTGTGCCTTCAGGCTTCTGTATCTCCTACCTGCTGGTAACAGTGAGAAAAGGGCATGCCCTGGGTGCTGGAGATCTTTAATAATGGACGCTGCCTTTCTGAGACACCGCTCCCTAAAGATGTCCTGGGTACTTTGTAGGCTCGTGTCCAAGATGGAACTGACTAGATTTACAACCTTCTGCAGCTTCTTTCGGTCCTGTGTAGTAGCCCCTCCATACCAGACAGTGATGCAGCCTGTCAGAATGCTCTCCATGGTACAACTATAGAAGTTTCTGAGTGTGTTTGTTGACATGCCAAATCTCTTTAAACTCCTAATAAAGAATAGCCGCTGTTTTGCCTTCTTCATAACTACATCAATATGTTGGGATCGGGTTAGATCCTCAGAGATCTTGACACCGAGGAACTTGAAGCTGCTCACTCTCTCCACTTCTGATTCCTCTATGAGGATTGGTATGTGCTCCTTCGTCTAACCCTTCCTGAAGCCTTCTTTCGCACATTGGTTGTTTGTAAGTCTTTGTGCGTAGTTTTTCATTGATTCCATTGTATTTCTTTGTTCTGCTGTAAATGCCTGCGAGAAAAATGAATCTCGGGCCAGAACCGTACTTTGATAATTTATCTACTTTGACTCTGACTGGGCACACCTTGAATCCTAGATTCCTTCTTCAACCCCACCCCCTAAACTCCGGCAGATCCAGTCCAGGGAAAAACAAAAGTTGCTGGAGGGAACTCAGCGGATCTGTGGAGCTGGGGTGAGGGTGTAGGCTGGGAGGCGACCTCCCCACTGCCCCCGGGACTCGACTCAGTGGCGGGTCACCATAAGCACGGCGCGGCACCCTCTCCAACCTCCCCTTCACTGCAGTGGCCGGCTGCGTCTAGCGGTGGCGCTGCCCTTCCAACTCTTATCACGTCAGTTCAATTTTTTTTCAAAGCCTAAAAAAAACAGGGAGGCTTCAGTCGGTTTCAGGAGACAGTAAGTGCAGAGACGGAGGTGTAAGGGACCCAGGACTGGCGTCGGTTTGTGAACTACCAGCTTCCTCCCCACCCCTCCTTTCCTGCATTGGCCCCACTTTCTCTCTGTCTTCCCCCCTTCATCATTGTCATTTTAATTCTCCCCCATTCTTCCCTCTTTAATTCCTCTTCTCTGCCACCCCCTCCCCCGATTTTTTTCCCTGTCTTGTGTTGTTGAAGAAGACCTTTGTGCATACCAGGATCTATTCCGAGCCGAACTCAAAGAAGAAGATAAGGTAATTTGCTATTTAACGGGTACCTTCACACCCCCCACCCTCCCAAGACTCTCCCTCACACACACACAATTGGTGGTTTCAGCCAGCGAGCGGCCCGCACCGAATGTGGGATGCTGGAGCTTTAAACCGGGTAGGAATTGCCAGGAAATACCGTGGATTGGAGACACGGCACTCATTTCGCTGCTGATACAAAACATGTCACTTTGTTGCCAACAAACATATCCCAACCATGTTTCTAAATAACATTGATTATGAAACAAATTTAAATAGTTGTTCTTATATACATCAAGGTCTTCTCGCCGCCACCAACACTGGCTACTCGGAGATAAATTCTCTTTTTCAATAGAGTGTTTTAAATAAATGATGTAAAGTTTTGTTTTGTTGTGAACTCGGCGAAATGTTCTGTCTAGGACGAGGCGAGGACTTTCGTTTAACCATGCAGGGAAGCTGGTTTTATTTACGGATTCAAAGTGCGCGTCAGGTCCCTGACTTGTAAACTGAGCTGAGAAGGTTCGGAGATCCATTTTGTGTGGAGCCGCCCCGACCCCCCGACCCTCCGCTCTTTGTAAAGCCGAGTGTCTTTCCCTGCTCCGGAGCTGTGCTGACTCAGCATCTTATGTCGGCGCACGGAAGTGCAGGAGGGGGGTCGGGCTGGTGTGGCTGAGGGGCCGGGTCGCTGGCTTGGACGAGCCCCTGGCTGCGCCTGGGCCGCTCACTGACACCCAGCCCTCATCCTATTTTAAGGCCGCACTTGGATGTCAGTGGCTGCCTCGGCTGTTCACTTCCGCCCCACTCAACCGGAAGTGAACCCTGACCGGAACGGGGGGGGTCATTGTGCTCGGACTGGGGCGCTCGGTTGCGTGGAGATCAATCAGCGGAGACCCTGACAGTCTCGCCCGACCTTTGTTCCCCAATGACCAACTCTAATATTCCTCATTCCCCGCTCCCTCACTCCGTCCTCCGTCCCCCCTCGCCCGCTCCCTCCATCTCCTCTCGCTCCTGCCCCCTCCCTCTGTCACCCCTCACCTGCCCCCTCCCTCTGTCACCCCTCACCTGCTCCCTCCCTCCGTCACCCCTCACCTGCCCCCTCCCTCTGTCACCCCTCACCTGCCCCCTCCCTCTGTCACCCCTCACCTGCTCCCTCCCTCCGTCACCCCTCACCTGCCCCCTCCCTCCGTCACCCCTCACCTGCCCCCTCCCTCCGTCACCCCTCACCTGCCCCCTCCCTCCGTCACCCCTCACCTGCTCCCTCCCTCCGTCACCCCTCACCTGCCCCCTCCCTCTGTCACCCCTCACCTGCTCCCTCCCTCCGTCACCCCTCACCTGCCCCCTCCCTCTGTCACCCCTCACCTGCTCCCTCCCTCCGTCACCCCTCACCTGCCCCCTCCCTCTGTCACCCCTCACCTGCTCCCTCCCTCCGTCACCCCTCACCTGCCCCCTCCCTCCGTCACCCCTCACCTGCCCCCTCCCTCCGTCACCCCTCACCTGCCCCCTCCCTCCGTCACCCCTCACCTGCTCCCTCCCTCCGTCACCCCTCACCTGCCCCCTCCCTCTGTCACCCCTCACCTGCTCCCTCCCTCCGTCACCCCTCACCTGCCCCCTCCCTCTGTCACCCCTCACCTGCTCCCTCCCTCCGTCACCCCTCACCTGCCCCCTCCCTCTGTCACCCCCCAGCCCCCTCCCTCTGTCACCCCTCACCTGCCCCCTCCCTCCAACACCCCCCAGCTCCCTCCCTCTGTCACCCCTCACCTGCCCCCTCCCTCCGTCACCCCCCAGCCCCCTCCCTCTGTCACCCCTCACCTGCCCCCTCCCTCCGTCACCCCTCACCTGCCCCCTCCCTCCGTCACCCCCCAGCTCCCTCCCTCCAACACCCCCCAGCTCCCTCCCTCTGTCACCCCTCACCTGCCCCCTCCCTCCGTCACCCCCCAGCCCCCTCCCTCTGTCACCCCTCACCTGCCCCCTCCCTCTGTCACCCCCCAGCCCCCTCCCTCCGTCACCCCTCACCTGCCCCCTCCCTCCGTCACCCCTCACCTGCCCCCTCCCTCTGTCACCCCCCAGCCCCCTCCCTCCGTCACCCCTCACCTGCCCCCTCCCTCTGTCACCCCCCCAGCCCCCTCCCTCCGTCACCCCTCACCTGCCCCCTCCCTCCATCACCCCCCAGCCCCCTCCCTCCGTCACCCCTCACCTGCCCCCTCCCTCCGTCACCCCCCAGCCCCCTCCCTCTGTCACCCCTCACCTGCCCCCTCCCTCCGTCACCCCCCAGCCACCTCCCTCCGTCACCCCTTGCCTGCTCCCTCCCTCCATCACCCCCCGCTCCCTTCCTCCGTTGCCCACTCATGCCCGCTCCCTCCCTCTGTCACCCCCCAGCCCCCTCCCTCTGTCACCCCCCCAGCCCCCTCCCTCTGTCACCCCCCAGCCCCCTCCCTCCATCACCCCCCCAGCCACCTCCCTCCGTCACCCCCCCAGCCACCTCCCTCCGTCACCCCTCACCTGCCCCCTCCCTCTGTCACCCCCCAGCCCCCTCCCTCTGTCACCCCCCAGCCCCCTCCCTCTGTCACCGCTCACCTGCCACCTCCCTCCATCACCCCCCAGCCACCTCCCTCCGTCACCCCCCCAGCCACCTCCCTCTGTCACCCCCCCAGCCACCTCCCTCCGTCACCCCTCACCTGCCCCCTCCCTCTGTCACCCCCCAGCCCCCTCACCTGCCACCTCCCTCCGTCACCCCCCAGCCACCTCCCTCCGTCATCCCCCCAGCCCCCTCCCTCTGTCACCCCTCACCTGCCCCCTCCCTCTGTCACCCCTCACCTGCCCCCTCCCTCCGTCACCCCCCAGCCCCCTCCCTCCGTCACCCCCCCAGCTCCCTCCCTCCAACACCCCCCAGCTCCCTCCCTCCATCACCCCCCAGCCACCTCCCTCCGTCACCCCTTGCCTGCTCCCTCCCTCCATCACCCCCCGCTCCCTTCCTCCGTCGCCCACTCACGCCCGCTCCCTCCCTCTGTCACCCCCCCAGCCCCCTCCCTCTGTCACCCCCCAGCCCCCTCCCTCTGTCACCCCCCAGCACCCTCCCTCTGTCACCCCTCGCCTGCTCCCTCCCTCTGTCCCCCCTCGCCTGCTCCCTCCCTCCATCACCCCCCAGCCCCCTCCCTCCGTCCCCCTCGCCTGCCCCCTCTCCCCGTCCCCCCCTCACCTGCTCCCTCCTTCCACCACCCGCCGCTCCCTCCCTCTGTCGCCCGCTCCCTCTCCCTGTCACCCCTGAACCCCCTCCCTCCGTCCCCCCTCGCCTGCTGCCTCCCTCCGTCACCCCCCGCTCCCTCCCACCTTCCCTGCTCCCTCCCTCTGTCCATCCCCCTCGCCCACTCCCTCTCTCCTTCACCCCCTCGCGCCCGCTCCTTTCCCCTGTCCCCCACTCCCTCCCTCCATCACAACCTTGCCCCTGCTCCCTCCCTCCATCTCCCTATCCCCCTTGCTCTATTGCCCTCCCATCCCTTCCCTCTGTTCCACTCCTCCATTACTCTCTCGCGCCCACTCCCTCCCTCCTTCCATACCCTCTCTGCCCCATTGCCTTCCAGCATTTACCCTCTCCCCCTCATTCCATCCCTCCATTCCCCTCTTGCCCCCAGCTCATTCCCAAGCTCTGTTCCAGTTTCATCCCCCCTGTTCCCATCTCACCCCCCTCCCACCAGTCCAGTCTTGTCCCCCCCTTCATCCTCTCCCACCATTCCCAGCAGCCTCTTGTTCCACCCTCCACGTTCCACCCCATTTCCCTCCTCCTCTCTACCCCCTCTGGTCCTGCCCTTCCCTCTAACCGCAGCCCTCTGTTCACCCATCCCGACCATTCCATTCCATCTCTTGCTGCCCCTCTCCCATTGTCCCTTCCACCCTCCCTCCATGGCAGGTCTTCACGAGCATGAAGCAAATGGAGGAGTGGAGAGGAACAGAGGGAGGGAATGGAGGGAGAGTGGGTGGTACAGAGGGTAGAGGGGAGCAGAGGGTGTGGAGGGAGTGTGAGGGGAATGGGGAGGGGAGAGTGAGGAGTATGGAGGGAGTGGGGGGACAGAGAGGGAGAGTAGAGAGTGGATGGGAGATTGGGCAGGCCCGTGGGAGGGGGAGGGCCAGAGGGAAGGAGTGAGTGAGGGGAGGGTGAGGGTGATGGAGAGGCAGCGGGCCAGACTGAGATAGCAAGGGGAGAGTGATGTCCCTCTTTCCCCTTACCCACCCTGGATTGTGACTAGCTCCTGCCTTGTTTTGTGAAGTCAATGGTTGATCACTGCTTGTCATCAGGGGTGGAGTTGTGAGACCACCTGCTTTCCCACAGCCCCTCACAGTACTGCCCCCCACCCCCAGCCCCAAAGGCCGATGAATCCACGTCTCGCAAGCTGCCTGTGATGCCATTGCCTTCGCCCCAGTGAGAGCGCCTTCACCCACTCCCCTGGGTCCTAGTGCCCACCTGCAGCATGGTGACCAGCCTGTAGCCTTCCCCATCAAGATCAACCAATAACAGTTCAGCCTGCCATGCCAGTCCGCGCTGCCCCACGCCTCCCCACTTTGCTGTCATCCCCTGCTCTGAAGAGTTGGAGGGAGAAGCCTGCATCGTAGCAGCCTGTGCGAGTGAGAGAGTTGCCAGTGACTACGGGTTTGAGGTCCAGGGCTGGGCCAGAGGGGCTGAGTGGCCTTGCCCCCGTCGTCTGGTTCGGTGGCTGCACGAGAGGAATCCTGGATCACCACCAGAAGGGTTAGTACGACACCTTCAGGCTGAAGGGCCCCTCGGCACCTGCATGACTCTGAAGGGGTGTAGTGGGTGGTGATTCTGAGGGGTTGAGGTGGGTCCCGTCCTCCCCGCACACCCTGACCACGGTGTGTGGAGGTGCGAGAAAAGGGATGGAGCAACAGGAGGGATCCCATCCTGGGACTGGGGGATTCCAGCTCTGGGAGGCTGAGTGATTTGCCTTACCCTTACCCTATCTCTTGTTAACCCCTCCAGATCCCAGCTGAATCATCAGATATTTTTCTAAATGTGTTTTTCTAATTTTTAAAAAAGTATTTTTCCTTATTTTTCAAAGTAAATGTGTTATCAAAGTAATGATATGTCACCATATACTACCTTGAGATTCATATTTTACGTCCTTCACCCCCCGCCCCCAATTAAACTCTAGGAAACTGCTTGGCAAACCCGCCATAACCCCTGATCAGTTTCCCCACCCTCCCAGCATTTCCTCTGGTGCCACAGTGCTTAGTGAGATGCTGTTACCACTCGGAGTTCAGAGTTCGATTCCAGCTCTGCCTGTAAGGAGTTTGCATGCCCTTCCCATGACCGCGTGGGTTTCCTCCGGGTGCTCCAGTTTCCTCCCACAGTCCCAAGTTGGTGGGTTGATTGTAAGGTGCCCTGTGGTTAGGCCAGGGTTAAATTGGGGGATCACTGGGCAGAGCACCCGGTTCTGCTCTGTATGCCCGAATAAAACGTCCCCCATTCCCCACCAGGATCCCTGAATGTTCATGGATTCCTGCCTGATTAGGCCTCTTCTCAACGGGGTGGGATTTGCCCCCACGAACACCTCACTACTGGGATCCCTTTCCTGCTACATCCCACTGTGATTTCTGACAGCTTTACATCCCCCCCCCCACCCACCCACCCACCCACCCACCCACCCACCCATCCCACACTCTTCCTCTCCGGAGTGATGTTATGAAGGCAGAGGGATTGCCATGGAGGGAAAGGGTGAATCCTACCATTGGCTCTGACCACTCGGAGAGATCAGCCTGGGGCCAAGTCCACCCTCTCCCCGGAAACGCTTCCCACTGGAACCATTCCTTGGGCCTAGCAGGGATGGGGGCTCGGGAATCTTTCCTTCCTCCAATTGTGTCCTGCCTGTGATGGGGGCTGTAGGTGATTGGTTGCCCGAATGCACCAATCACAGGCTGCCCAAGTGGAGTGCTTTGACCTGTGGCAGGGGCGTTGGATAATGTTGTGGCTGTTTGGAGCAGCCTCCTGCCTTTGGTGTGGAAAGCTGTGTGCCCGATGGAACAGTCTGTGTCCCACCGTGCTCTGCAGGGGCTCCTGGGTGTGGTTTTGGTCTCCACACTCGAGTTGGGTTGTGATTACACTGTGAAGGAGATTCACCTGGAAGTTGGTGCCTGGGATGCGATGTTGCAGTTTACCCTGCAGAGGGGGAGGAAGTTAACAGGGTCATGACTGAAGTGTTTAAAATTATTCGGGACCTAGAGAAGGATTTCCACAAAGCAGGTGCCTCTAGACAGTGAGGGTTTCGTTTCCGAGGAAAAATACCTCCTCTTCCCCTCCTCTGCACTATCACACCATACAGTGTCCCTGTGTGTGTGTGCAGAGATTGTGCACTCTCACTGTGAGTGTGTGGGTTTCCTTCAGTTGTCCTGGTTCTCTCCCACTTCCCAGTGAGGTGTGGGATCGCTGGGTTAATCCCCACCCCCTGGCATGTGGGTGACAGGTGGAATCTGGCCGGGACCTGGGAATGAAACAGATCGGTATAAATGTGTGCTTGCTGTTATCATGAACTCAATGGGCTGAAGGGCCTGTTTCTGCGCTGTATGACGATGTCGAAGTAAGCTGCAAAATTGACCCCCCCCCCCCCCACACCGCCATTACACTGTGGCTGCAGCGGGCACCACCTACAAAACAGCACAGACATTTACTTTTAAATTTGCCTCACGGACACAGAACAGTACGGTATAGCTGAGGGACAGGGCCCTCATCCCGTGACGTCGTGTTGAACTAACTAAACTCTTCCCTTCTGGCGACACAATCAAAGTTCAAAGTAAGTTTATTATCAAAGTACATACATTTTACCATATACAACCCTGAGATTTTTTTCTTGCGGGCATACACTGTAAACACAAGAAACAGTAGGATCCATGAAAGACAGGACAGACAAACAATGTGTAAAGAACAACAGACTGAAAATACGAGAGAGAGAAAAAAAATAACATGGTAAAGAGTCCTTAGGTTGTGGGGCGAGTGAAGTGATCACCTCTGGTTCAAGAGCCTGATGGTTGAGGGGTAATAACTGTTCCTGAACCTGGTGGTGTGGGTCCTGAGACTCCTGTACCCCTTTCCTGATGGTTGAGGGGTAATAACTGTTCCTGAACCTGGTGGTGTGGGTCCTGAGACTCCTGTACCTCCTTCCTGATGGTTGAGGGGTAATAACTGTTCCTGAACCTGGTGGTGTGGGTCCTGAGACTCCTGTACCTCCTTCCTGATGGTTGAGGGGTAATAACTGTTCCTGAACCTGGTGCTGTGGGTCCTGAGACTCCTGTACCTCCTTCCTGATGGTTGAGGGGTAATAACTGTTCCTGAACCTGGTGGTGTGGGTCCTGAGACTCCTGTACCCCTTTCCTGATGGTTGAGGGGTAGTAACTGTTCCTGAACCTGGTGGTGTGGGTCCTGAGACTCCTGTACCTCCTTCCTGATGGTTGAGGGGTAGTAACTGTTCCTGAACCTGGTGGTGTGGGTCCTGAGACTCCTGTACCTCCTTCCTGATGGTTGAGGGGTAATAACTGTTCCTGAACCTGGTGGTGTGGGTCCTGAGACTCCTGTACCTCCTTCCTGATGGTTCAGGGGTAATAACTGTTCCTGAACCTGGTGCTGTGGGTCCTGAGACTCCTGTACCTCCTTCCTGATGGTTGAGGGGTAATAACTGTTCCTGAACCTGGTGCTGTGGGTCCTGAGACTCCTGTACCCCTTTCCTGATGGTTGAGGGGTAATAACTGTTCCTGAACCTGGTGGTGTGGGTCCTGAGACTCCTGTACCTCCTTCCTGATGGTTGAGGGGTAATAACTGTTCCTGAACCTGGTGCTGTGGGTCCTGAGACTCCTGTACCTCCTTCCTGATGGTTGAGGGGTAATAACTGTTCCTGAACCTGGTGCTGTGGGTCCTGAGACTCCTGTACCCCTTTCCTGATGGTTGAGGGGTAATAACTGTTCCTGAACCTGGTGGTGTGGGTCCTGAGACTCCTGTACCTCCTTCCTGATGGTTGAGGGGTAATAACTGTTCCTGAACCTGGTGGTGTGGGTCCTGAGACTCCTGTACCTCCTTCCTGATGGTTGAGGGGTAATAACTGTTCCTGAACCTGGTGGTGTGGGTCCTGAGACTCCTGTACCTCCTTCCTGATGGTTGAGGGGTAATAACTGTTCCTGAACCTGGTGCTGTGGGTCCTGAGACTCCTGTACCTCCTTCCTGATGGTTGAGGGGTAATAACTGTTCCTGAACCTGGTGGTGTGGGACCTGAGACTCCTGTACCTCCTTCCTGATGGTTGAGGGGTAATAACTGTTCCTGAACCTGGTGGTGTGGGTCCTGAGACTCCTGTACCCCTTTCCTGATGGTTGAGGGGTAATAACTGTTCCTGAACCTGGTGCTGTGGGTCCTGAGACTCCTGTACCTCCTTCCTGATGGTTGAGGGGTAATAACTGTTCCTGAACCTGGTGGTGTGGGTCCTGAGACTCCTGTACCTCCTTCCTGATGGTTGAGGGGTAATAACTGTTCCTGAACCTGGTGGTGTGGGTCCTGAGACTCCTGTACCTCCTTCCCGATGGCAGCAGTGAGAACAGAGCATGGCCTGGATGGTGGGGTTCTGCTTTCCTGCAACAATGCTCTGTGTAGATGTGCTCAGTGGTGGGAAGGACTTGACATTCTGTGTGTATTAATAAAAAAACTTGCCCTGCAGATCTCCTTTGAACTTTGCCCCCTCACCTTAAACACATGCCCTCTACTGCCAACAATGGAGTTATGTGTAGGCTTCTACCCTGCTGTTTACAGGAGTATTGCATGTTCCCCTGGTACGATAAGCCGGACTTTTGACCTCACAATCTACCTCGTTACGATTTTCACCTTGTTGTCAGCCTGCACTGCACTTTCTCTGTAGCTGTTATACTTTATTCTGCATTCTGTTATTGTTTACCTTGTTCTACCTCAATGCACTGTGTAGTGATCTGATCTGTATGAACAGTATGCAAGACAAGCTTTTCCCTGTATCCCAGTACGTGACAATAACAAACCGATTCCAGAGTTCCTCACCGAAGGACATTTACTTTTTTGAGGCCCTTTGTTGCTCAGGTTGACCATGGAGGCTGTGTCTCAGCTGTCTTTGTGATACAGGGCAGTACGATACGGAGAGCAAGCTGTTGCCCACATAGCAAGCCCCCCGCCCCACTCTCCACGCAGCTGAAGAATCCAAGGGAACGGCAGAGACCAATATAGTTTGGTACCAGGAGTTGCCACTTGGTATTGAGCTCAACGTAGGACTACCTTAGAGAATCCAGCTCCGGATTTCTCCCTTGGGGGTTTACTCCTGAAGCCTTCCCCGTGCAAGGGTTTAGCCGCAAGGCAGCCGAGGTTTGAGATCAGAGATCTCCTTCACCTAGAATGAGCTGTCATGGCTGACAAGCCATATCTGTCTGAAGCAGCTGGTTTTAAGTCGCCACTAATCTGTCATTGCCTCTTCTCCTGTCGGTAGAAATGGTTCTGCCGGGCTGAGTAGCTAAGCCACACGTGAAGGCCAGGGGCTGGACTTGGTTGTCAGAGGCTACTTGAGGTGGACGCCATTGGGAACATTAATAGATAGTGGGAGTTTATCCCCATTACTGCCCCCCACCCCTGCCCCAGGTGTGACAACCTTCAGAAAAAACATTTACTAGGTAGTGGGAGTTTATCCCCATTCCTCCCCTCCCTCCCTGCTCCGGGTGTGACAACCTTCAGAAAAAACATTTACTAGGTAGTGGGAGTTTATCCCCATTCCTCCCCTCCCTCCCTGCTCCGGGTGCGACAACCTTCAGAAAAAACATTTACTAGGTAGTGGGAGTTTATCCCCATTCCTCCCCTCCCTCCCTGCTCCGGGTGCGACAACCTTCAGAAAAAACATTTACTAGGTAGTGGGAGTTTATCCCCATTCCTCCCCTCCCTCCCTGCTCCGGGTGCGACAACCTTCAGGAGCAACATTTACTAGGTAGTGGGAGTTTATCCCCATTCCTCCCCTCCCTCCCTGCTCCGGGTGCGACAACCTTCAGGAGCAACATTTACGTTTTATTATACGAAGGACTAGGTTTAGTGGACAAAAACACTGGATAGTTATTGTTCCCACCCCCTCATAGTCCGCCATCCCGTCTGGGAAATACATAGACTGTAGCTTTGTCATGGTGGGGTCTAAATCCTGGAAGTCCCTGACAGCACCACAGGAGCACCTTCCCCACGTGAACTATGGTAGTTCGAGGATAGCTCACCTCGGCCCTCTTCGGGTAGGCAATAAACACTGGTGCCCCAGTGAAGCCATAATCCCAAGAGTCTCGTTTAAAATGTTGGGCTTCAATGCGGCTGGTGATTAGGTTTGCATGGACCACTTTCAGGCGCTGGTTCAGGAGAGACGCTGAGCTCTCTTGTTCCACTGTCTATGGATGATGACCATCTCGGTCCCAGCCCAGGGCTGCAAAAAAAAACTACAGGAAGTAGCCCAGTCCATCACACAAACCAGCCTCCTCTCCATTCACTCTGTCTACACTTCCCACTGGGGGAAGAATCTGACTGGATCAAAGACCACACCCACCCCGGATGTTCTCTCTTCTCTGTCCCCTCCCATCAGGTAGAAGATGTAGAAGTTTGAGGGCAGCTTCTATCCCACTGTTAACAGACCCTTGTACAGACCTCTCGTGTGTTAACAGACTCGTACAGACCTCTCGTGTGTTAACAGACCCTTGTACAGACCTCTCATATGTTAATGGACTCTTGTGTGTTAACAGACTCTCGTACAGACCCCTGGTATGTTAACAGACTCTCGTACAGACCTCTCGTGTGTTAACAGACTCTCGTACAGACCTCTGGTATGTTAACAGACTCGTACAGACCTCTCGTGTGTTAACAGACTCGTACAGACCTCTCGTGTGTTAACAGACCCTTGTACAGACCTCTCGTGTGTTAACGGACTCTCGTGTGTTAACAGACTCTCGTACAGACCTCTCGTGTATTAACAGACTCATACAGACCTCTCGTGTGTTAACAGACTCTCGTATAGACCTCTGGTATGTTAACAGACTCTCGTACAGACCTCTCATATGTTAACGGACTCTCGTACAGACCTCTCATATGTTAACGGACTCTCGTGTGTTAACAGACTCCTGTACAGACCTCTCGTGTGTTAACAGACTCTCATACAGACCTCCCGTGTGTTAACAGACTCTCGTACAGACCTCCCGTGTGTTAACAGACTCTCGTACAGACCTCTCGTGTGTTAACAGACTCGTACAGACCTCTCGTGTGTTAACAGACCCTTGTACAGACCTCTCATATGTTAATGGACTCTCGTGTGTTAACAGACTCCTGTACAGACCTCTCGTGTGTTAACAGACTCGTACAGACCTCTCGTGCGTTAACAGACCCTTGTACAGACCTCTCATATGTTAACGGACTCTCGTGTGTTAACAGACTCCTGTACAGACCTCTGGTATGTTAACAGACTCTCGTACAGACCTCTCGTGTGTTAACAGACTCGTACAGACCTCTCGTGTGTTAACAGACCCTTGTACAGACCTCTCGTGTGTTAATGGACTCTCGTGTGTTAACAGACTCTCGTACAGACCTCTCATGTGCTACAGACTCTCGTACAGACCTCTCGTGTGTTAACAGACCCTTGTACAGACCTCTCGTGTGTTAACAGACTCGTACAGACCTCTCGTGTGTTAACAGACCCTTGTACAGACCTCTCATATGTTAATGGACTCTCGTGTGTTAACAGACTCTCGTACAGACCTCTGGTATGTTAACAGACTCTCGTACAGACCTCTCGTGTGTTAACAGACTCTCGTACAGACCTCTGGTATGTTAACAGACTCGTACAGACCTCTCTCTCGTGTGCTACAGACTCTCGTACAGACCTCTCGTGTGTTAACAGACTCGTACAGACCTCTCGTGTGTTAACAGACTCGTACAGACCTCTCGTGTGTTAACAGACCCTTGTACAGACCTCTCGTGTGTTAACAGACCCTTGTACAGACCTCCCGTGTGTTAACAGACTCTCGTACAGACCTCTCGTGTGTTAACAGACTCGTACAGACCTCTCGTGTGTTAACAGACCCTTGTACAGACCTCTCATATGTTAATGGACTCTCGTGTGTTAACAGACTCCTGTACAGACCTCTCGTGTGTTAACAGACTCGTACAGACCTCTCGTGCGTTAACAGACCCTTGTACAGACCTCTCGTGTGTTAACAGACCCTTGTACAGACCTCTCATATGTTAACGGACTCTCGTGTGTTAACAGACTCCTGTACAGACCTCTGGTATGTTAACAGACTCTCGTACAGACCTCTCGTGTGTTAACAGACTCGTACAGACCTCTCGTGTGTTAACAGACCCTTGTACAGACCTCTCGTGTGTTAACAGACTCTCATACAGACCTCTCATGTGCTACAGACTCTTGTACAGACCTCTCGTGTATTAACAGACTCATACAGACCTCTCGTGTGTTAACAGACTCGTACAGACCTCTGGTATGTTAACAGACTCTCGTACAGACCTCTCGTGTGTTAACAGACTCTCGTACAGACCTCTCGCGTGTTAACAGACTCTCGTACAGACCTCTGGTATGTTAACAGACTCTCGTACAGACCTCTCGTGTGTTAACAGACTCTCGTACAGACCTCTCGCATGTTAACAGACTCTGATACAGACCTCTCGTGTGTTAACAGACTCGTACAGACCTCTCGTGTGTTAACAGACTCTCGTACAGACCTCTCATATGTTAACAGACTCCCGTACAGACCTCTCGTATGTTAACAGACTCCCATACAGACCTCTCGTGTGTTAACAGACTCGTACAGACCTCTCGTGGGTTAACAGACTCCTGTACAGACCTCTTGCGTGTTAACACACTCTCGTACAGACCTCTCGCGTGTTAACAGACTCGTACAGACCTCTCGCGTGTTAACAGACTCGTACAGACCTCTCGCGTGTTAACAGACTCATACAGACCTCTCGCGTGTTAACAGACCCTTGTACAGACCTCTTGTGGGTTAACAGACTCCTGTACAGACCTCTCGCATGTTAACACACTCTCGTACAGACCTCTCATATGTTAACAGATTAAGTTTTGATTTGTCAGTCTACCTTCTGGCCCCTGCACTTTATTTGTCTGCCTACACTGCACTCTCCCTGTAACTGTAACACTCTATTCCGCACTCTGTTTTCCTTTTGTACCAGCTGGGTGTACTTGTGTACAGAACGATCTGACTGATGACAGAAGCCTTTCGCTACATCTTGGTACATGAGATGGACATAAGCCAAGCCCTGCCAGCCGGGCAAGATCCGAGGCAGGTGTCCAGTGCTGAGTACTTTGGATCTTGCTGTGCTCCGGGGGGATGAGGTCTGTCTTTCCCATTGTGCTTCAGGACTCCGGTCTCGGCGATGGATTGAGAACGTCCCGTGAGTGGAGACAGGACTAGTGGCTCGAGGGGCTGATGTGAGATCACACAGAGACCTGGGATACTGTCTGGACCCGATGTCTCATTCCTGCTCTCTCCCTCTCTCTCTCTCTCTCTCTCTCCTTCTGTCTCCAGGAACAGTGAGCAATGGCTCAGGAGACTAACCAGACGCAAGTGCCTATGTTATGTCCGACAGGCTGTGGTTTCTACGGAAACCCCCGCACAAATGGAATGTGCTCCGTCTGCTACAAGGAATTTCTACAGAAACAGAACAACAGTGAGAGAATCAGTCCATCGGGTACGGCATCTCCCTTCCCTCCCTCCATCTCCTCGTTCATAAATGGCAAGGCCATGGTTTCTGCTGTGGAAGAGAGAGACCCAGCAGGGTACAGGTACAGGTACATGAATGCTTGAAGGTAGAGACACAGGTAGACCACGCCGGTGAAGCGTGAATTCGAAACTCTGTCCGTCACCGGATGACAGCACTGAGTACAGGAGTCGGGAGGTCATGTTACAGCTTTACAAGACATCAGTGAGACTACACGGGGAGTGTACACTTGCCCAGCTGTAGGAAGGATTTCATGAAGATGGAGAGGGGGCAGTAATGAGTCATGAAGATAACACTGGGACTGGATGGCTTGGGTTATAAGGAGAGGCTGGACAGGCTGGGGACTGTTTTGTCTGGAGCAGAGGAGGCTGAGGGGTTTATAAAATGTAGATAAGATGAATGGTTAGTCTTCAGTACACAGTGTCAGTCAGCTCACTTAATGTGTCAGCAGCAGTTCAGAGAAACTTCACTGGCCCGATCTCTTGAAGGGGTGGGTTTGTATTCGCTGGGGTTTAGTGGGGACTTGGGACAAGGATTTGAAGGATTGCTGATGATACGATACAGAGGTTAAGCAGTCTGGGATAGATAGTCCTGACGAAGGGTCTCGGCCTGAAACGTCGACTGTACCTCTTCCTAGAGATGCTGCCTGGCCTGCTGCGTTCACCAGCAACTTTGATGTGTGTTGCTTGAATTTCCAGCATCTGCAGAATTCCTGTTGTTTGGGATAGAATTAATTGGAATTTGGAAGATCGAGAGGTGACCGTATTAAAACCCAGAAGAATTTGAGGGAGAATTGTACAGGTTTTGGTTGATGTGACTAAGGGAGTCGATAAAGGTGAGGCACTAGACGTGATCTACAGTATATGGATTTTGACAGGGTTCCACATAAGATCATAAAACATAAGAGCAGAATTAGGCCATTCAGCTCCACCGTTTCCTTCTCTGCCCCATTCTCATGCATTCTCTTGTATCAATCAAGGACCTACCAACTTCTGTTTTAAATACATTCAATGATGTTGCCTCCACAGCCATTTGTGGCAATGCATTCTACGTATTCACCACCCTCTGGCTAAATAAATCCCATCTCATTTCTGTTTTAAAGGGACGTCCTTCTATTCTGAGGCTGTGACCTTTGATCTGAGACTCTCCCGCTTTAGGAAACATCCTCTCCACGTCCACTCTTATCAGTGCCTTTCAATATTCAGTAAGTCTCAATGAGATTCCCCCTCATTCTTCTAAACTCCAATGAGTTACAGACTCAGAGCCATCAAATGCTCCTCATATGTCAACCCTTTCATTCTCAGAATCTTTCTTGTAAACCTCCTCTGGACCCTCTCCAATACCAATTCATTCTTTCTTGGCTAAGGGGCTCAGAACTGCTCACAATATTTCATGTGGTCTGATCAATGCCTTGTAGAGCCTCAGTGTTACATCCTTGCTTTCATATTCTAGTCCTCTTAAAATAAATGCTAACATTGTATTTGCCTTCCTTACCATTGACTCAACCTGCAAATTAATCTTTAGGGATTCCCAAGTCCCTTTGCATCTCTGATCTTTTGAATCTTCTCTCCATTTAGAAAATAGTCTAGACCTTTATTCCTTCTACCTGTGCTTGTCTGTGCACTTCCCAACACTATATTCCATTTGCCACTTCCTCACAAGTCCTTACGCAGACTCCCCGATTCGTCAACACCACCTGTCTCTTCACCTATCTTTGTATCATTTGCAAACTTGGCCACAAAGCCAAAAATTCCATCCAAGTCATTTGACATATAGCGTGAAAAGAAGCCGTCCCAACACCACTAGTCACTGGCAGCCAACTAGAAAAGGCTCCAACACGAGGAAATCTGCAGATGCTGGAATTTCAGGCAACACACATAAAAATTGCTGGTGAACGCAACAGGCCAGGCAGCATCTACAGGAAGAGGTACAGTCGACGTTTCAGGCCGGGCCGAGACCCTTTGACCTGTTAGAAAAGGCTCCCTTTATCCTCCTTCTTTGCCTCCTGCCCGTCAGCCAATGCTCTACCGTGCTAGCATCTTTCCTGTAATACCATGGGGTCTTATCTTACCAGCAGCCTCATGAGTGGCACCTCGTCAGAAGCTTTCTTAAGATCCTAGTAAACATTCACTGACTCTCCTTTGTCTACCCTGCCTGCTGTTTCCTCAAAGAGTTCCAACGGCTATGTCAGGCAAGATATTCCCCTAAGGAAACCATGCAGACTACAACCTACTTTATTGTGTGTCTCAAGTAACCCAAACATCTCATCCTTAATAATGGACTCAAACCACTGGTAGGCTGCTCTGGAAGCTTGGATCACATGGGATTTGGGATTCGAATTGGATGTGCTGTTGTTTTGGTTCTAGAAAGCAGAGGGAAATGGTGAACGATTGTTCTGTAGACTGGAGACCCATCACTGTTGATGTTCCCCTTAGCCCTGTTCTGGGCCTATTGCTATTTATCGACGATTCAGATGAGAATGTACAAGGTGTGGTTAGCGAGTTTGCAGATGACATTATAACCGGTGTTGTTGTGGACAGAGGAGATGGTCATCAGGAGTTACAGAGGGACCTAGATCATCTGGGTAAGTGGGCTGAGGTACGGCAAGTGGAGTTTAATTCAGATCAGTGTGAGGTGTTGCATGTTGGGAACTCGGATCCCAGTAAGAGTTTCACGGTGAACAGCAGGGCTCTGGGGAGTGTTGTAAAACAGAGGGTCTGGCTTACAGGTGCATTTATTTATTGATTGAGATACAGCATATAATAGGCCCTTCCAGCCCTTGCCACCCGTGATTTAACCCGAGCCTGATCACGGGACAATTTACAACGACCAACTAACCTACCAGTCGGTACGCCCTGAGACTGTGGGAGGAAAGCAGAGCCCCCAGAGGAAGCCACGCGGTCACAGGGAGAACTTACAGGCTGTAGCGGGAGTCGAACCCAGGTCGCCGGTACTGTAAAGCATTGTGCTAACCACTATGCCACAGTGCTGCCCCATGGTAGAGTCACAGGTAGACAGGATGGTGAAGATGCTGTTTGACACACTGCCATTAATCAGTCAGCGCACTGAGCCGAGCATTTGGGAACCCAAGTTGCGGCTGTACCAGACACTGCTGAGAACAGATATTGGGTATTCGTTTCAGTTTTGTCGCCTTGATATTGGCAAGATGTTATAAAGTGAGAACAGTACAGAAAAGACTTACAAGTGTTTTGCCGGAATTTGTGATACTGAACTGGAGAGAGGTTGGAAAGGTTTTTCCTTGGAGCTTAAGAAGCTGAGAGCTGGGAGAATCTAGAACTGATGGGGGTGGTGGTCGCTGTTTAGAAGCAAAAGGGTGGCCCCTTTAAAAAGGAGATGGTGCAAATCACTACTCAAGTCTGGAACCCTCTTCCTCAAAGATCAGTGGGGGTTAGGAGTCTGTAAGGGTGAGGAAAAGTGGTCCTCAATCAGTGGGGGCAGTAGGTTACTGAAGTTGGGGATTGGGAGGAGGGAAGAGTTGAGCCTGCGATTGTACGATGGTGGACCCCCGTTTTGATATTTAATGGGTATGCGGGGGTGGGAGGCACCTTGCATTCAGGATGGATCTTGTTGGAGTTTGAGTGGGATGGAATGGAGTGACAATGAATTTTGTAATGGAAGAGATCACTGATCTATCGAACCTGTGTCAAGGCATTGAGGAGACCTCGCCATCTTTCCCACTCTGCACCGCCACAGCGTCGAGGGGACTTTCCAATCTTTTCCCTCCCCACTCCACCCATCTCTTCCCCACCTCCTGTGTAGTTATTGGATTTTTACCCCCGTTCGGTGGATCCATCGGGACATGGGGCAGCCTGCTCTGCAGCCCCGCCCGATGGTTGAAGGGCTTCACTGCGGTGTGACGGTTGACATTGGAAACACCACAGCGGGCAAAGAGATCCCCTCTGCCTTGGCGCAAATGTGGGGGAGGGGAGGAGATGAGCTGCTTTTAACCTTTTGCATTCTGCAACTTACAGGCACAGCCAGTAACCCATCGTCAGATCCTGCGCTGGTGCAGAGCACCGAATCCTCCCAGCAGGGCTCCACGTCTACAGTGGTGTCTTCCACGGCCCCAGCCATGGCAGCTGCCTCGGACAGCAGCAGGTGGGTGTCAAGATGCTCGGGGGGACGGCAATGGGGATTTCAATGAAATCAATTATAATGGAGCAGAAACAGACCTTCAGTATTATGTTGCCAAGGGTGTCAAATGTTATGGGGAGAAGGCAGGAGAATGGGGTTGAAAGGGATAATAAGTCAGCCATGATGAAATGCTGGCACAGACTCGATAGGGCCAATGGCCTGATTCCACACCTATGTCTTCTTCACCCATACATAAGCAGTGGTGGAAGTCGTTATCCAGGGACTGACTGGTGTATTATTTATTCAGAAATACAGGACGGTAAACGGCTTTTCTGGCCCAGTTACTCCCAGGTGACCAATTACCGTACCAACTCGTACGACTTTGGACTATGCGAGGAAACTGGAGGGCCGGAAACCCCACGTAATCTTGGGGAAAATGTACAAACTCTTCCCAGAGAGCGGCAGGAACTGACCCGGGTTGCTGGGCTGTAGAATTGTGACACTGACCACTACACTGCCCTGCCGTCTATTTCAGGGAACATCGGCAAGCTTATGAGGGAGAGTACATCCTTCTTATTCCACAAGACTCACAACTTCCCCTTGTTCTCCCTGCACTTCCCACCCCATCTCATTTTTCCTGGGTCTCCCGGGACCATTAGCCTCCTGTTCCTACATCTGATCTCGTCATTCCTCTGTGCATACGTGTACTTGTGTCAGATACACAACATTCACAAGAAAAGCATAACTTATGCACAATTTTTTACCAGAAAACCCACAGAACAAAACAGAACAGTAAGTTTCAATGAGGTCCCCCCTTTATCCCCCAGAACTCCATCGAGTTCAGGCCCAGGAACATCAAACACTCCCAATCCAGAACTCCATCAATCACAGGCCCAGGAACATCAAACACTCCTAATACATTATCCCTTTTGTTCCCAGGATTATCTGTGTGAACCTCCTCTGGATTCCCTTTAATGCCATCACATCCTTCCTTCAATACAGGGGTGCAAAATTACTCCCAATGTCCCATCTCTCCTGACTCTAATCCAGAACAAAAGCTGCCACTGTGATTGGGCAGGGGTAAACATCAGAACCTGCTGCATCATGGGAACAGGCCCTCAGCCCACCATGTCTGTCCTGAACTAATTAAGATAATGACACCTAAATCCCTTCTGCCTGCACTTGGTTCATGGCCTTTTATTCCCTGCACATCCTTGTATCTGCCTAAGATCCTCTAAAATGTCTCTATCGTATCTGCCTCCACCACCAACCCCAGCGCATTCCAGACACCCACCACTCTCTGTAGAAACCCCCCCCCAAATCTCCTTTGAACTTTCCCCCTCTCGCCTTAAATGCTCGCCCTCTAGCATTAGATATTTAGACCTCAGCTGTCTATGCCTCTCATAATCTCTTAACAGGTCTACACTAAACCTCTGGCACTGCGGAGAAAACAACCCAAGTTTGTCCAGCTTCTCCCTATAGCTCTTGCCCTCTAATCCCGGTTAACCTTTACTGTACCCTCTCCAAAGCCTCCACATCTTCCTATAATGGGGAGACCAGAACTGGATGCAACACTCCAGATGTGGCCTGAGCATAAAGCTGCAGTATAACTTCCTGATTCTCAGTGAGCTCAGTGCCCCGACTAGTAAAAGCACGTGTGTCCGCTTCTTTACCACCCTGTCGACCTGTGTAGCTGCTTTAAAGGGAGCTGTAGACTTGGACTCCAAGTTTCCTCTGAACGTCAATGCTGTGAAGGGTCCCACCATTAAATCATAGAATCAAAGCACATTACGGGCCCTTCAGCCCACAATGTTGTGCCGACCATGTTGAGAATTTCCCTACCCCTCAGCCCTCTATTTTTCTAAGCTCCTTGTACCTATCTAAGAGTCTCCTAAAAGACCCTATTGTATCCGCCTCTACCACTGTCCTGGCAGTGCATTCCACACATCCACCACTCTGTGTGTGAAAAACCTGGCTCCGACATGCCCCTTGTACCTGCTTCCAAGCACCTTAAAACTATGCTCTGTCATGTTAGTCATTTCAGCCCTGGGAAAAAGCCTCTGACTATCCACACGATCAATGCCTCTCATCATCTTATACACCTCTATCAGGTCACCTCTCATCCTCCGCTGCTCCAAGGAGAAAAGGCCGAGTTCACTCAACCTATTCTCATAAGGCATGCTCCCCAATCCAGGCAACATCCTTGTCAATCTCCTCTGCACCCTTTCTATGGTTTCCACATCCTTCCTGTAGTGAGGCGAATAGAACTGAGCACAGTACTCCACATGGGGTCTGATCAAGGCCTTGTATAGCTGTAACATTACCTCTCGGCTCTTGAACTCAATCCCACAGCTGATGGATGCCAACACACCATACGCCTTCTTAACAACACTGTCAACGTGCACAGCAGCTTTGAGTGTCCTATGGTCTCGCTGCTCTTCCACACTGCCAAGAGTCTGACCATTAATATTATATTCTGTCTTCAGATTTGACCTACCAAAATGAACTACCTCACACTTAACCTGGGTTGAACGTCATCTGCTACTTCTCAGCCCAATTGTGCATCTTATCAATGTCCCGCTGTAAGCTCTGAGTGCCTTTGACACCCCCAACCTTTGTGTCACCAGCAAACTAACTAACCCACCCTTCCACTTCCTCATCCAGGTCATTTATAAAAATCACAAAGAGGAGGGGTCCCAGAGCAGATCCCTGCGGAACACCTCTGATCACCGACCTCCATGCAGAATATGAACAATCCACAGCCATCTTTTGCCTTCTGTGAGCAAGCCAATTCTGGATCCACAAAGCAAAGTCTCCTTGGATCCTATGCCTCCTTACTTTCTGAATGAGCCCTGCGTGGGAAATCTTATCAAATGCCTTACTGAAATCCATGTACATTGCATCCACTGCTCTACCTTCATCACTGTGTACTATCCCTTTACATTTGACCTCCCAAAGTACAACAGCTCAAGCTTGCTCAGATTCATCTCCACTCATTGTATCCATGGCAACCAAACAGATTGGCAGCTGTACCTTGGAGCAGCCCTTGGGGTCCTCGCATCTATGGACTGCCAGGGTTGTGCCTGGGACTTTCTCCCCAATGACAGAATTCCCACCGCTTTCCCCCAGGTAACCCCTTATTTTACTGCTTCTACCCCTCAGCCCAACAGTGCCGATGGACACTTCGGAAACAAAAGAGACGACAATGGAACAGAAGTTGGAAGGTAAGCATGGCGGATGAGGGAACGGTCTGGGCCAGGGGAGGTTTGAGTGCCTTGACTGGCGGATCATTGGACATTTGAGGCTTTCTGATTTGTTGACCTTGAGTGGGAGGGTCAAGACGGGTGAGCAAGATGGCTAATTGGTTGATGTTTAGTGGATATCAAGATAACTGAACAAGACCTTTGGTTGATTTTCTGGCCTTGAGTTGGGGGGGTGAGGGGAGGGCGGTGGCTAAGACTGATGAGCAAGGGCTATGCTGATTGGTTAATGTTGAGTGGAGGTCAATATAGCTGAGCAAGACCTTTACTGAATGGTTGAGTCTTGGGACAGGTCAGTGAATGGCTTGGCGTGAGGTGAATCTTGAACGATCTGAGAACCCTGAGGCCTTCCGTCAGCCAGGGCTGACCGCGGATGTTGTGTCCCAGCTGTCTACAAGCCAGAGCAGCTCGATGTGGAGAGCAATCTATTGCCCAAATCAGCAGGCTCTCCCTGGCCACACAGCTGGTGACCCCAAAGGAACAGCAAAGACTGGTCCAGGTTGGCACCAGCGGTGTCGCAAGAGTTGCCGGTCAGTGTTGAACTCAACGTAGGACTGCCTTAGGGACTCCAGCTCCGGATTTTTCCCTCCTAAAGCCTTCTCCAGGAGTGGGTACAGGCACAAGGCAGCAGCAGTTTGAGGTCAGAGTTTTCCTTCTCCTGGATGAGTTGCCAACCATGCCAGATGAGCCCCATCTGCTGAAGCAACTGGTTTTAAGGCCCCAGTAACCCACCTTTTCCCCTTCTCCTGTCAGTAGAAATGGTTCTGCCGGGCAGCTCACCTCCACCACCTCCACTGACTGTGACAACCTGAAGGAGCCAAGGCTGGCGATCAGTGTTTAAAAATCAGGGCTCTCCGTCGGAATGAGGATGGGTCCTTGATCTCTCAGTGAGGGCTGGGGTCAGCAGGGGGGTTGCGAGTGGAGGCGAGGGTGACTCGTTTCCCAGCATGTCACATCCACAGTACTGTGTGTGCCCGTCAAGAGGAGGAGGTGGGATTCTAACCTTTGTTCATGTGATCTCTGCGCCTCCCCTCAGCTGCTGGTGTCCTGCAGGCTGTCGGCAGGATCCGCGGCTGAGAACAGCGGTTGTGGTACGCCCGTCGCAATGAGGAGTGTCCTGTGCTGTTGTACTTCCCATTGGTTCCCCACCCCACCCCACTGGGGTCAGTGCTCCCCCCCCCCCACTGGAGCCAGTGCTTGTCCTCCCCCCGCCACTGGAGCCAAATCCTCACCTCTCATTGGCCCTTTGCTGGGTCCCGTTCCCAATAGACCCACCCGGGATTAGTTTCCCAACCTCCTTGTCGACATCCGCATCCCCCCTCCCCCCACTGAGCCAGTTCTCCCGCCTCCCATTCTAGCGTCGTCGTTGGCAGCGGACGATCCGCATGGATCCCAGGAAGATCCAGAAAAGTCACCGGAGAAGAACAAGAAACGGAATCGTTGCTTCCTTTGCAAGAAGAAAGTGGGATTGACGGGTGAGCTGGGAGGGGGAATGGTGGGGTGGGATTGGGGGAGGGCTGATTGACCAGAGGGGGCATTGCAGCACTTATGACCCCCCCCCCCCCCCCAGTGAGGGAGCTGCATATCTTGAACCACTGTAGTCCAAGTCAGGAAAGGGCTGCCACGGTGCCTTTGGGGGGTGGGGGGCTGACAGGAGGGAGTTCTGGGATTCAAACCCAGAGACTGTGAAGGTAGAGCCAATGTATTTCTCAGTTGCGACAGTGGAAGGGGACACTTGTGGTTCGTGATGGCTATTTGCGCCCACCCCCCCCAACCATGGGAGGAGGGAACAGCTTTCAAAGGAACCATCCTGGCTCAGGCTGAGCTGTCCGAACTCTCCTGATGCCGTCCCAACTCCATTCCCTCTGGAGGGGTGAATGGGGAAGGGTTGACCTGGATTGGGCAGGAAGGGGATGGAACAGACTGGGATTTGTTGACATGGGATGGGTTGGGGAGGGGGGTTGGGATGTGACGGGGAGGGGTTAGGTCGGTTCAAACAATGGGAGTGGGTGATACAGAGGGTTTTGGGGAGGGTCAGTGGCAGGAGAGGTGGGCGTGGCTTTGCTTGAACTGGATTAGGAAGGGGTTGGAATGGAAAAGGAGGGAGAGCGATAAGGAGTTGGAAGGGACAGGTTGGGAAGGATGGGGTTGAGGCAGGAGGGGTGGGAGTTACTGGGCCTGAGTGGGGTTGGGAAGGGCAGACATATTTTGAGGAGCTTCAGGTTTGGATGGGATGGGTTGGGTTGGAATGGGATGGGATGGGATGGGTTGGGTTGGCTTGGGTTTGGGGAAGGGTGTTGTTAGGGTAGGAGGTGGAAATGAACTTGCCTGCCCTGGATTTGGGTGGAGTTAGAATGGAAAGGGAGGGAGCTGGAGAAGGGTAAGGGGAGTTGGAGGGAGAAGGGAGAGGTGAGTTTGGCTTGGGTTAGGAGGAGTAGGAGTAAATTTGCTTGTCCTGGGGGTTGGGAAGGGATTGCAAGTATTTTGGAGGGGTTGTCTTTGGATGAGGCAGGTGGGGTGGGGAGTGGGGAGTGGTTGCGGAAGGAGGGGTTTGTTTATGGTGACTTGACTGGTCCTTGTTAAGATGGGGGTGGGGTGGGGGAAGATTTGGGAGGAGGAGAGGAGTGGGATTTGTGATGGAGAGTGGTTTTGGGATGTGTGCGGGGGGTATAGGACAAGAGCAGAAAGGGCTGGAGGTTTTAGGACACAGAAGGAGTCTGGAAGGAGTTGTATTGGGGTGAGAGGTTCGGCTGGGTCGGGATGAGGAAATGACTTGGCTGGCCCTCGATTGGAGTAAGAATGGGAGGGGTCGAGGGGATGGGACACCCAGTCTGACTTTGCCACCCTGCCTGGGATTGCAGGCTTCGAGTGTCGGTGTGGAAACCTGTACTGCTCGGTGCACAGATATTCCGACATGCATGACTGTCACTTCGACTACAAAGCGGATGCAGCCGAGAAGATCCGGAAGGAAAATCCCATGGTGGTCGGGGAGAAGTTGCAAAAAATTTAACGAGGCCTCGGAATAAATCCTGAGTCTGCATGTCTGACCGAACCGTTGATGCTTCCTGGTCTTTCCTTTTCGTTTGATTCAGAGTTTTCTTTTCCCTGTAGCTTAACGGACAGAATCTTTCTATTCCTCAGGGGTGGGAGCGTTGGGAGGGGCGTGAACCCAACTTCCTGTGCATTCAGTCAGGACGGGTTGGAATCAGAGTTGCTTTTGCATTAGCGGAAGGGGCCAGGACTGTTCTGTCCCCTTCCCATGTGGGGGTGGGATCGGGGTGTGGGGTAGTGGAGAGGTCTCTGTGTCCCTCTCCCCTCTAGTTGATCACTCCCCTCGTCCGTCTCTCTCTCTCTCCTCTCTTAAATCCTCTCCCCCCTCCCCCTCTCTGCCTTCCCCCCTCTATACCCCTCATCCAATATACCCCTCCCTTCTACCAGTGGATTTGGCCAGTTGGGCAGCTCTCTGACTGCCAGCACACGTTCAATCCCAACAGACCCTGGCCCCCATCCTGGTCAAGAAGGGAGGGAGAGGGGTGACGCAAAATCCCAAGAGATGGAACTTGACTTTCCCCCCCCCCCCACTTCGACCCAGCCCAGAATTGTAGTCACCCAGAATAGTTTTTTTAAAGAAATATATATATATCTATATATAACCGAATCACACATCTGGTGTTTTGTTTGAACCGTGCTACTGCTGGGGTCGGGCATCACTTCGTTGCTCCTTCACTAAAAGACTTTGGCACAGCAATATTCAAAGAAAATAAAGCTGCAGTTGATTTATTTTTGGTCTGAGAGGTGTTCTGTTTTGGGGCAATGTTGGGGGGTGGGGTTCTTCTGAGTAACAGAGCTGGGGGAGGGGGGTAGGGACCAGAGGTCAGGTACTGCTGTCGCCTGCTCAAGTCCACGTCCGCACAGGTGCAAGGGAAAGCTCCCTTACAGCAGCACGAGATGGGCAACATTCACAAGGGAAGCATAATTCCACATAAATTATACACATCTTTGCAACAATGAGGAAATCCTCCTCTTCAAGAAGGTGGTGTTCGTCACTACGCACCCTCACCGTCCAGTACATACAGTTGCAAGAAGAAGTTTGTGAATCCCTCTGCAATTGCCTGGTTTTCTGCATTAATTGCTCATAAAATGCGGTCTGACTTCATGTAAGGCAAACACAATCTGCCGAAACTAACAACACACAAACAATTATACTTCTCATGTCTTCATTGTTTAATCATTCACAGTCCAGGTAGGAAAAAGTATGTGAACCCTTATATTTAATAACTGGTAGAACCTTCTTTAGCAACAATAACCTCTGCCAAATGTTTCCTGTAGCTGCTGATCAGACTTGCTCAATGACGAGGAATTTTAGACCATTCCTCCACACAAAACTGTTTCAGTTCAGCAATGTTTCTGGGATACCTTGTATGAACAGCCCTCTTCAGGCCATGCCACAGCACCTCAATTGGGTTAGGGTTTGGACTCTGACTTGGACACTCAAAAACATGAATTTTCTTCTTTTTAACCCATTCTGTTGTTGATTTACTCTTGTGTTTTGGATCATTGTCTTGTTGCAACATTCAACTTCTATTAAGTTTCAGGTGACTGACTGTTACCCTGACATTCTCCTGTAAATGTCTTGCTGCAATTTTGAATTCATTGTTCCCTCAACGATTGCAAGCAGAACAGCCCCAAACCATGATGCTCCTTCCACCGTGCAGTTTCGCTGTCGGTGTGCAATGCCCTTGTTCCTCCAAACATAGCAGGTGCATTTCTGCAAAAAAATTCAACTTCTGTCTTATCTCTCCACAGAATATTGTCCCAGAAGTGTTGTGCAACATCCTTGGGTCCTTTTTTGCAAACTTGAGACCTGCAACAATATATATTTTTTTTGGAGAACAGTGGTGTCCTTCCACGAGCACCATTTATGTTCAGTGTGTTTCTTATAGTGGACACGTGAACAGATAGCGAGTTCAAGAGATTTCTGACTGTGTGTCTTTTTTGTAGAGCCAGGCTCCTCCACAGCCCCCACCTCCAATCTCATCCCATTGATTGGAACACCTGACTCCAGATAGCTTTTGTAGAGGACATTACCCCAGAGGGTCACATACTTTTTTGAACCTAGACGGTGATTGTTTAAACGATGTGATGAAAAGTAGTACAATTGTTTGTGTGTTATTAGTTTAGGAAGATAGTGTTTGTTTTTTATTGAAGATGAAGGTCAGACCACACTTCATGAGTAATTAATGCAGAAAACCAGATAATTGTGAAGGATTCACAGACTTTTTCTTGCAACTGTATTACCATGAGGGAGACGGTGCAGGAAGCTGAAAACTCAGTCTACCCCTCTGCTGTTAGATTCCTGAATGGCCCATGACCCCTTATTCTTCCTCTCTTGCACTGTATATTTGTTCGATTTATGCCTTGTACCGTACCTCTGTTGCAAAACAACCAGCTCACTTTCCCTTTAAGTGGCTTCCCAGGTAGGTAGGACCATAAAGAGAGCTTTTGGTACTTTGGCCTTCATAAATCAAAGTATTGAGTACAGGAATTAAGGATGTCATGTTGAAATTGTACAAGACATTGGTCAGGTCTAATTCAGAGTGTTGTGCACGGCTCCAGTCATCGCTCTGCAGGACAGATGGAAGATCAAAAGAGTACAAAGAAAATTTACAAGGGTGTTGCCAGGACTTGAGGACCTGGTCTATAGGGAAAGGTTGATTAAGTGAGAACTTTATTTCCTGAAGTGTAGGAGAATGAGGGGGATTTGATAGAGGTCTGCAGAATTATGAGGGGCATAAATACGAGGGGGTGATTGATAAGTTTGTGGCCTAAGGTCGAAGGAGTCAATTTCAGAAAACCTAGCATATTTATTTTTCCTACATTTACACACTTAGTCCAGTGGTCGTGGAGCATACAGATCCCTGCTTTGTAGAAGTCGGCGTCTTGGACCTCCAGAAGTGGTTCACAGCAGGGGTGATTGATAAGTTTGTGGCCTGAGGTAGAAGGAGATGAGTTATTAACTTCAAGTTTTCTGCATTTTCACTCAGGGTTGAACCACACGTGCATGTAACGAGAGCTGTATAACTCATCTCCTTCTACCTTAGGCCATGAACTTATCAATCACCCCTGCTGTGGACCACCTGGAGGGCCAAGACGCTCTCATTACATGCACGTGCAGTTCAACTCTTTGAGTGATAATGCAGAAAATTTGAATTTAATAACTCATCTCCTTCTACCTTAGGCCATGAACTTATCAATCACCCCTGCTGTGGACCACCTGGAGGGCCAAGACGCTCTCATTACATGCACGTGCAGTTCAACTCTTTGAGTGATAATGCAGAAAATTTGAATTTAATAACTCATCTCCTTCTACCTTAGGCCACGAACTTAACAATCACCCCTGCTGTGGACCACTTCTACAAAGGAGGGATCCGTATGCTCCACGACCGCTGGACTAAGTGTGTAAATGTAGGAGGGGACTATGTTGAAAAGTAAATGTGCTAGGTTTTCTAAAATACTCCTTCTGCCTTAGGCCACAAACTGATCAATCACCCTCGTAGGATAAATGCAAGCAGATTTTTTTCACTGAGATTGGGTGAGACTGCAACCCGAAGTCATGGGTTAAGGGTGAAAGGTGAAATGTTTAAGGGGAACGTGAAGGGAAGCTTCTTCAGTCAGATGGTGCTGTGAGTGTGGAACGAGTTGTCAGCAGGATTGGTGGATACGGGATCGATTTCAACATTTCAGAGAAGTTTGGGTAGGTAGGTGAATGGGAAAGGTATGGAAGGCTATGGTCTGGGGCAGGTTGGTGGGACTAGGAAGATTAATAGTTCAGCACAGTTTAGTGATAATGACTGATTCTGAAAGAACATAATTAGAACAATAAGTTTATTGTAGTGCAGAGGTCACAGTGTTTCTGTACTGAGGATGATTCGGGTTATGCAAGTAGATTCAAGAACCGAATGGTTGAAGGGAACCTGGTGGTGTGGGGACTTAAGGCTTTCTACCTGACAGAAGCTGTGAGAAGATGGAATCGCCTGGATGGTGGGGATCTTTGATCTTGGATGTTGCCTTTTACATATGACAGACGGTGGGGGGGAATGTGCCCACGATGTGTTGGGCTGAGTCGGCAACAGTCTGCGGTTTCTGACGTTCTTGAGCATTTGAATTACCGTCCCAGACCATGATGCCACCAGTTAGGATATGCTCATCCATCCTTAGGTTCTGGAGCCACCACTGTGTGTCTAAGATGCCCCATAACCTTAAGACACAGTTCTGCAGATACCGGAAATCTTGAGCAACTCACGCTACTCTATGTTCTGGGTTCTGGCTACACAGCAGCCCTCCCCCCATTCCTGACCCTTGGGCACCCGATGTGGAGAGGGAAGGTTGGAGGGCCATGTGTTTGCATGGGACAGGTTGGTCAAGGATCTTGGGCCTGGAGGTGCACAAGGAAATCACCGATCGGGCGGAGCAGATTCAATCTTGAGGGACTACAGTAAATTCCAGCTTCATGGTTAGTAGGAAGATCAAGAGAGTGAGTGAGATTTACCGGAAAGGGTCTGTGTTTGGAGCATCCAGCCTTGGGAGCAGATTCTGTCCAAGACGCCCAAAAACAATATAAGTAAGGTTATAGAACTATAGATTCAGCATGCATGGAAAATGGCAGCATGGTAGTGAAGTGGTTAGCACAACACTTCAAAGTACATACAACCCAGGTTCAATTCCCACCACTGCCTGTAAGGAGTTTGTATGTTCTCCCTGTGACTGCCCAGGACTCCGTGTGTTTCCTCCGAGTGCTCAGGTTTCCTCCCACAGTCTAAACTGTACCAGTTGGTAGTTAAGCAACACACATCAAAGTTGTTGGTGAACGCAGCAGGCCAGGCAGCATCTCTAGGAAGAGGTGCAGTCGACGTTTCGGTCGAGACCCTTGATCAGGACTAACTGAAGGAAGAGTGAGTAAGGGATTTGAAAGTGGGAGGGGTAGCAAGTCCCATTATATCAAATTTTCTTTTTCAACCTTCCATGATGGATCAAGCTTATTTTGATTGGAAAACCAAAGGTATAATATCTTTTCGCGATTTATTCTTGGATAACTGTTTTATGTCTTTTGATCAACTCTCTAATAAATATAACTTACCCAGATCTCACTTTTTTAGATATTTACAGATTAGAAACTTTTTAATTACTGTCTCTCCTAATTTTCCACACCCATATCCAATGGACACTTTGGAAAAAATCTTAGACTTAAATCTTTCTCAGAAAGGTGTAATAGCAATTGTATATAATATAATTATAAATTTATGTCCTGATGCCTCTAATAAAATTAAAGCTGACTGGGAAAGAGAACTTGAGATTAATATACCGACTGAAAAATGAGAAAAAATTCTTCAGTTGGTGAATTCATCCTCTGTATGTGCTAAGCATAGGTTGATACAGTTTAAAGTAGTTCACAGGGCTCATATGTCCAAAGATAAACTATCTCGTTATTACTCTTATATTAATCCAATATGTGACAGATGCCAGCCTGAGATTGCTTCTTTAACTCACATGTTTTGGTCATGTCCCTTGTTGGAGAAATATTGGAAAGATATTTTTGATATTATTTCAACGGTCCTAAATATAGACTTACAACCTCATCTAATTACTGCTATCTTTGGACTACCAATGATAGACTCAAATAATTTAACCTCTTCATCACGAAGGATGATTGCATTTCTTACTTTAATAGCTAGAAGGTCCATCTTGTTGAATTGGAAAGAGATCAACCCTCCTACAGTATTTCATTGGTTTTCACAAACTATGGTGTGTCTGAATTTGGAGAAAATTAGAAGTGCAGTTTATGACCCTTCTACTAAGTTTGAAAAAATTTGGAGGCCATTTATTCAGCATTTTCATTTGATGTAATTTGATCATTTCCAAACTGGTTTTATTTCTCTGTACTGTTGTTGGAGGGGAATGGAGGCGTCGACACTGAGGTTTTCTTCTCTTCCATTTTTAAGTTGTTAGTTTTGCCCAAGTCTTTTAGTTTAGTTTAGTTGTTTTTTTTTCTTTTGGGATGGGTTTTTTTTTCTTTTTTTTGTCTTTTTCCTTTTTTTTTTGCTTTATATTATCCGTGATCAGTTCTACATGTATGGGAGTTTTGGTAATTTCCACTATTTGGTTTTGCAATTACTCTTTTTTTAAATGTAACAATACATCTCATATTATCTGTATTATTGCTATGTTTTGTTTCTATATTTTGAAATTAATAAAAAGATTGAAAAGAAAGTGGGAGGGGGAGAGGGAGATCCAAAATGATAGGAGAAGACAGGAGGGGGAGGGATGGAGCCAAGAGCTGGACAGGTGATTGGCAAAAGGGGATACGAGAGGGTCATGGGACAGGAGGCCCAGGGAGAAAGACAAGGAGGGGGACCCAGAGGATGGGCAAGGGGTATATTCAGAGGGACAGAGGGAGAAAAAGGAGAATGAGAGAAAGAATGTGTGCATAAAAATAAGTAACAGATGGGGTACGAGGGGGAGGTGGGGCCTTAGCGGAAGTTAGAGAAGTCGATGTTCATGCCATCAGGTTGGAGGCTACCCAGACGGAATATAAGGTGTTGTTCCTCCAACCTGAGTGTGGCTTCATCTTTACAGTAGAGGAGGCCGTGGCTAGACATGTCAGAATGGGAATGGGATGTGGAATTAAAATGTGTGGCCACTGGGACATCCTGCTTTCTCTGGTGGACAGAGCGTAGATGTTCAGCAAAGCGGTCTCCCAGTCTGCGTCGGGTCTTGCCAATATATAAAAGGCCACATCGGGAGCACCGGACGCAGTATATCACCCCAGTCGACTCACAGGTGAAGTGTTGCCTCACCTGGAAGGACTGTTTGGGGCCCTGAATGGTAGTGAGGGAGGAAGTGTAAGGGCATGTGTAGCACTTGTTCCGCTTACAAGGATAAGTGCCAGGAGGGAGATCAGTGGGGAGGGATGGGGAGGACGAATGGACAAGGGAGTTGCGTAGGGAGTGATCCCTGCGGAATGCGGGGGGGGGAGGGAAAGATGTGCTTATTGATGGGATCCCGTTGGAGGTGGCGGAAGTTACGGAGAATAATATGTTGGACCCGGAGGCTGGTGGGGTGGTAGGTGAGGACCAGGGGAACCCTATTCCTAGTGGGGTGGCGGGAGGATGGAGTGACAGCAGATGTACGTGAAATGGGGGAGATGCGTTTAAGAGCAGAGTTGATAGTGGAGGAAGGGAAGCCCCTTTCTTTAAAAAAGGAAGACATCTCCCTCGTCCTAGAATGAAAAGCCTCATCCTGAGAGCAGATGCGGCAGAGACAGGAATTGCGAGAAGGGGATGGCATTTTTGCAAGAGACAGGGTGAGAAGAGGAATAGTCCAGATAGCTGTGAGAGTCAGTAGGCTTATAGTAGACATCAGTGGATAAGCTGTCTCCAGAGACAGAGACAGAAAGATCTAGAAAGGGGAGGGAGGTGTCGGAAATGGACCAGGTAAACTTGAGGGCAGGGTGAAAGTTGGAGGCAAAGTTAATAAAGTCAACGAGTTCTGCATGCGTGCAGGAAGCAGCGCCAATGCAGTCGTCGATGTAGCGAAGGAAAAGTGGGGGACAGATACCAGAATAGGCACGGAACATAGATTGTTCCACAAAGCCAACAAAAAGGCAGGCATAGCTAGGACCCATACGGGTGCCCATAGCTACACCTTTAGTTTGGAGGAAGTGGGAGGAGCCAAAGGAGAAAATATTAAGAGTAAGGACTAATTCCGCTAGATGGAGCAGAGTGGTGGTAGAGGGGAACTAGTTAGGTCTGGAATCCAAAAAGAAGCGGAGAGCTCTGAGACCTTCCTGATGGGGGATGGAGGTATATAGGAACTGGACATCCATGGTGAAAATAAAGCGGTGGGGGCCAGGGAACTTAAAATCATCGAAAAGTTTAAGAGCGTGAGAAGTGTCATGAACATAGCTAGGAAGGGATTGAAGAAGGGGGGATAAAACAGTGTCGAGGTATGCAGAAACGAGTTCGGTGGGGCAGGAGCAAGCTGAGACAATAGGTCTGCCAGGACAGGCAGGTTTGTGGATCTTGGGTAGGAGGTAGAAACGGGGTGTGGGAACTATAAGGTTGGTAGCAGTGGATGGGAGATCCCCTGAGCGGATAAAGTCGGTGATGGTGTGGGAGACAATGGCCTGTTGCTCCTTGGTGGGGTCACAATTGTCCTGACGAAGTGTCTCGGCCCGAAAACATCGACTGCACCTCTTCCTACAGATGCTGCCTGGCCTGCTGCGTTCACCAGCAACTTTGATGTGTGTTGCTTGAATTTCCAGCATCTGCAGAATTCCTGTTGTTCCAGTTGATAGTTAATTGGTCATTGTACATTGTCCCATGATTAGGCTCAGATTAAATCAGGTTGCTGCACGGCATGGCTCAAAGGGCCCAAGGGCTCGTTCCACTCAGCATCTCAATAAATAATCCGTGACAGCCACCAGCCACTCACCCATTCCCATTTCCCATTCTCCCCACGTTCCTCCTGGATTCCACCCCTCACCCACACACCAGAGGGATGTGGGAGGGAACTGGTGCGCAGGGGGAAACCCTTGTGGTCACAGGGAGAACGTGTAAAGTCCACACACACACACGAGCGCGCACAAACTTGCTCACAGTTATATTCACACACATTGACACACAAATATACCCACAGGCACACAAATACAGTTACACACACACACACACCCACCCACCCACCCCCAGAAGGCAGGACTGAACCCGGGTCTCTGGATCAGCCTGAAGAAATTCTGAGAAGATCCCTTTAATGAACCATGGTCTCCTAAATCTTCATGTCAGAGCAGTTTTCAATCTCTGGGCTAAAATTCAAACGGAAATATGAGGAGGAATTGTCTTACATTGCCAGGAACACTGGTCAATCAACTGGGAGGCAGCTGCGGGAGGGGAGAGAGTGAAAAACACGTTTCAGGTTTCAGATGGTTTGTCAGACACACGGGCTACTCCTCTCTCTGCAGATGCAGGGTGTTCCAGAGTTGGGCCATTTGGCCCATCGAGTCTGCTCCTCCATTTCATCATGCTGATCCATTTTCCCTCTCAGCCCCAACCTCCTGCCTTCTTCCCGTGTCTCTTCATGCCATAACTAATAAAGAATCTATAAACCTCTGCCTTACATATACCTAATGGCTTGGTCTCCGTAGCCACCTGTGGCAATGAGTCCCACAGATTCACCATTCTCTGGCTAAAGAAATTCCTCCCCATCTCCGTTCTCAAATGACATCCCTCTATTCTGAGGCTGCGTCCTCTGGTCTTGGACTCCCCCACCATAGGAAACATCCTCTCCACATTGATTGTCGAGGTCTTTCAACGTTCAATAGATTTCAATGAGATCACCTCTCATTCTTCTGAGCTCCAGTGAACGCAGATCCAGCGCCATCAAACGCTGTTCATATGACAAGCCATTCAAACCTGGAATTATCTTTGTGAACCTCCTTTGAACCTTCTCCGATCTCAGCACATCCTTTCTTAGTTAAGGGACCTAAATCTGCTCACAGTACTCCAAGTGAGGCCTCACCAGTGCCTTATAAATCCTTAACATTACATCCATACTTTTACATTCTAGTCCTCTTGAAATGAATGCTAACATCACATTTGCCTTTCTCACCGCTGACTCAACCTGCAAATTAACCTTTAGGGAATCCTGCACAAGGACTCCCAAATCCCTTTGCACCTCAGCTTTCAAATTTTCTCTCCATTTAGAAAATAGTCGACCCTTTTTATTAACCTACCAAAGTGCATGACCATACACTTCCCAACATTGTAGTCCAACTGCCTCTTTTTGTCCATTCTCCTAATCTGTCTGTCCTTCTGTAGCCTCTCTACTTCCTCTAAACTACCTGCCCCTCCACCTATCTTCGTATCGTAAGCAAACTTTGCCACAAAGCCACAAATTCCGTCAGCCAAGTCATTGACATATAACGTAAAAAGCAGTGGTCCCAACACAGATCCCTGTGGAACACCGCCATTCACTGGCTGCCAACCAGGAAAACCTCCCTTTTTGTTCACAGTCTTTGCCTCCTTCCAATCAGCTAATGATCTATCCATGTTAGTATCTTTCCTGTAATACCATGGGCTCTTAACTTGTTAAGCAGCCTCATGGGTAGCACCTTGTTTCAAATGTTTCAGAGGTTTCAAAGGTACATTTAATGTCAGAGAAATGTATACAATATACATCCTGAAATGCTTTTTCTTCGCAACCATCCACAAAAAACAGAGGAGTACCCCAAAGAATGAATGACGAAGTCCCTCCCAGCTCCCGTCCCTCCCACAATCCCCCCCCACTGGCAAAAAAAAGAATCGGCCCCCGCCACCGAGCACTCAAGCGTGAACAAAGCAACAGCAAAGCCACAGACTTGCAGTACTCCAAAGACTACTTGTTCACCAGGTATTCGACATACCACAGGCTCTCTCTCTCTCCCAATTAAGGGAGAAAGATGTGTTTCTGTTTCACAGCGAGAGGGGAGACATACCAAACAACTCTCTGGTTTATGATGTTAAAAGTCCATTGCATAACTTTTTCTGAGCTCTGTGCCCAAAGATCTTGGGTCTCTGGGCATGCAGCCTTAGATCTTCCATCTCCCATGAAACACCAGTCTTCTTCTCGGACACCGACCTCCGATCCCCCCGTCTTCAGAGCCGCAAAAAATCAGTCCTCCAAAGGCGAACAAAACTCTTAGGCTGAGCCCTTAGCGTGCCGAATAATGGCCATTCCTGAAACCCCGAGAGCGTGTCCCATTCCCGCAAAGAACCATAGTCAGCATATAACTCCAGGTCAGGGTCTTCAAAAGAACCCTGAAAGGGGAAAATAGAGATATTGAAGATGGAAATAGTGCTGTTTCTGAAGATGCAAACAAAGAAGTTGCCGTTAGGCGCCATTAACCCTCCTAGGCTCAAAAGCCTTCTGAAAATCCAAGTGCGCATTACGATATCTGCCAAATCTCCTTTATCTATCCTACTCGTTATTCTTCAAAAAAATTCCAACTGATTTGTCAGGCAAGATTTTCCCTTGAGGAAGCCATGCTGACTAAGGCCTGTTTTATCATGTGGCTCCAAGTTCCCCCAAACCACATCCTTAACAATCGACTCCAACATCCTCCCAACCATTGAGGTCAGACCAACTGGCCTAATTTCCTTTCTTCTGCCTCTCTTTTCTTGAACAGTGGAGTGACATTTGCAATTGTCCAGTCCTCTGGGACCATGCCAGGATCTAGTGAGTCTTGAAAGATCATTACTTATGCCTCCAAAACCCCTTCAGCCAACTCTTTCAGAACCATAGGGTGTAGAACATCTGGTCCAGGTGACTTATCTACCTTCAGACCTTTCAGTTTCCCAAGAACCTTCTCTCTAGTTATGGCAACTTCACACACTTCTACCCCATGACACTCTCAAATTTCTGGCATACTGCTAGCGTCTTCCACAGTGAAGGCTAATACAAAATACTTATTCAGTTCATCCACCATTTCCTTGTCTTCTATTACTCCCTCTCTAGCATCATTATTCACCAGTCTGAAATCTACTTTCACCTCCCTTTTACACTTCATGTATCTAAAAAATGTTTGGTATCCTCTTTAATATCATTGGCTAGCTTACCTTCGTATTCCATCTTTTCCTTCTTATAGAGTTGTACAAGATGATGAGAGGCATTGATCGTGTGAATAGTCAGAGGTCTTTCCCCAAGGCTGAAGTGGCTAACATGAGAGGGCATAGATTTAAGGTGCTGGGAAGTAGGTACAGAGGAGATGTCAGGGGTAAGTTTTTTACGCAGAGAGTGGTGAGTGTGTGGAATGGGCTGCCGGCAACAGTGGTGGAGGCGGAAATGATAGGGTCTATTAAGAGACTCTTGGATGGCTACATAGAGCTTAGAAAAATAGAGGGCTATGAGTAAAGCCTAGGTAGTTCTAAGGTAGGGACATGTTCGGCACAGCTTTGTGGGCTGAGGGGACTGTATCGTGCTGTAGGTTTTCCATGTCTATGTTTCTATAACTTTTGTTAGTTGCCTTCTGTTAATTTTTTAAAGCTTCCCAATCCTCTAACTTACCATTCATTTTTGCTTTATTATATGACCTCCCTTTGGCTTTTATGTTAGCTTTGACTTCCCTTGTTAGCCATGGTTGTGTCATCTTGTCTTTAGAATACTTCTTCTTTAGGATGTATATATCCTGTGCCTTCCAAATTGCTTCCAGAAATTTTAGCAATCGCCGTCATCCCTGCCAGTGTTCTTTTCCAATCAAATTTGGCCAACTCCTCTCTCATCCCTCTGAAATGGATAGAACTGAGAAATTCTAAGGGTAGAAAGACCCTAATGGGAGTTATCTACAGGCCCCCAAACAGTAGTCTGGATGTAGGGTGTAGGTTGAATCAAGAGTTAAAATTGGCATGTTGCAAAGGTTGTTATGGGGGACTTCAACATGCAGGTAGACTGGAGGAATCAGATTGGTACTGGACCCCAAGAAAGGGAGTTTGTGGAGTCCCTCCGAGATGGATTCTTAGAACAGCTTATACTGGAGCCTACCAGAGAGAATGCAATTCTAGATTTAGTGTTGTGCAATGAACCGGATTTGATCAGGGACCTTGAGGTAAAGGAGCCATTAGGAGGTAGTGACCATAATATGATAAGTTAAGGAGAAGGGAAACTCGGAAGTGTCAGTATTACAGTTGAACAAAGGGAACTATGGTGCGATGAGGGAGGAGCTGGCCAAAGTTCAATGGAACAATACCCTAGCAGGGATGACAGTGGAACAGCAATGGCAAGTGCTTCTGGGAATAATGCAGAAGGTGCAGGATCAGTTCGTTCCAAAGAGGAAGAAAGATCCTAAGGGGAGTAAGGGGAGGCCGTGGCTGACAAGGGAAGTAATGGACAGTATAAAAATAAAAGAGAAGAAGTACAACATAGCAATGACGAGTGGCAAGCTGGAGGATTGGGAAACTTTTAAGGAGCAACAGAAGGTAACTAAAAAGGCAATACACAGAGAAAGAATGAGGTACGAAGGTAAACTAACCAACAATATAAAGGAGGATAGTAAAAACTTCTTTAGGTATGTGAAAAGGAAAAAAATAGTTAAGACCAAAATTGGGCCCTTGAAGACAGAAGCGGGTGAATTTATTATGGGGAACAAGGAAATAGCAGATGAGTTAAACAGGTAGTTTGGATCTGTCTTCACTAGGGAAGACACAAACAATCTCTCAGATATAATAGTGGCCAAAGGACCTAGGGTAATGGATGAATTGAAGGAAATTTATATTAGGCAGGAAATGGTGTTGGATAGGCTGTTGGGTCTGAAGGCTGATAAGTCCTCGGGACCTGATGGTCTGCATCCCAGGGTACTTAAGGAGGTGGCTTTAGAAATCGTGGATGCATTGGTAATCATTTTCCAATGTTCTATAGATTCAGGATCAGTTCCTGTGGATTGGAGGGTGGCTAATATTATCCCTCTCTTCAAGAAGGGAGGAAGAGAGAAAACAGGGAATTATAGATCGGTTAGCCTGACGTCGATGGTGGGAAAGATGCTGGAGTCAATTATAAAAGATGAAATTATGACACTTCTGGATAGCAGTAACAGGATCGGTCCGAGTCAGCATGGATTTACGAAGGGGAAATCGTGCTTGACTAATCTTCTGGAATTTTTTGAGGATGTAACTATGAAAATGGACAAGGCAGAGCCAGTGGATGTAGTGTACCTGGACTTTCAGAAAGCCTTTGATAAAGTCCCACATAGGAGATTACTGGGCAAAATTAGGGCACATTGTATTGGGGGCAGAGTACTGACATGGATTGAAAATTGGCTGGCTGACAGGAAACAAAGAGTAGCGTTTAACGGGCCCCTTTCGGAATAGCAGGCGGTGACCAGTGGGGTACCGCAGGGTTCAGTGCTGGGACTGCAGCTGTTTACAATATATATTAATGATTTAGATGAGGGAATTAAAAGTAACATTAGCAAATTTGCCGATGACACAAAGCTGGGAGGCAGTGTGAAATGTGAGGAGGATGTTATGAGAATGCAGGGTGACTTGGACAGGCTGGGTGAGCGGGCAGATGCATGGCAGATGCAGTTTAATGTGGATAAATGTGAGGTTATCCACTTTGGTGGTAAGAACAGGAAGGCAGATTATTATCTAAACGGAGTCAAGTTAGGAAAAGGGGAAGCACAACGAGATCTAGGTGCAGCGAGGGAGTGCAGCGTAGGTTCACAAGGTTAATCCCCGGGATGGCGGGACTGTCATATGTTGAAAGATTGGAGCGACTGGGCTTGTATACTCTGGAATTTAGAAGGCTGAGAGGGGATCTTATTGAAACATATAAGATTATTAAGGGATTGGACACGCTGCAGACAGGAAGCATGTTCCCGCTGATAGGTGAGTCCAGAACCAGAGGCCACAGTTTCAGAATTAGGGGAAGCCATTTAGAACGGAGTTGAGGAAAAACTTTTTCACCCAGAGAGTGGTGGATGTATGGAATGCTCTGCCCCAGAAGGCTGTGGAGGCCAAGTCTCTGGATGCCTTCAAAAAAGAGATGGATAGAGCTCTTAAAGATAGCAGAATCAAAGGTTATGGGGATAGGGCAGGAACTGGATACTGATAGTGGATGATCAGCCATGATCACAGTGAATGGTGGTGCTGGCTTGAAGGGCCAAATGGCCTACTCCTGCACCTAGTGTCTATTGTCTATTGTAATTCCCTTTACTCCACTGTAATACTGGTACATCTGACTTTAGCTTCTTCTTCTCAAATTTCAGGGTGAATTGGATCATGTCTTGGTTTGGTTCGTGGATCCCAGATTCCAGTCCATGATTCCTTATTCCAGGTTTTCTGGTTTTCCCTTTTTCTGTTGGATGCTCTAATTCAGGTAGCTGATTCACATTTTGGGCTGGCTGCTTAAATAGCTCCTTGGTTCAGCTTCAGTTGCTGGATTGTTCCTGTCAAAACCCCATGTCTGAATCCCTTCTCGGCCCCTTCCTCCTGAAGCCTTGCCTCGCCTCGCCTCAAGGAAACCAAGCCTCGAGGTACCCAAGTCACAAAGAACCCAAGCCTCGTCATGTCCTCACCTTGAGGAACCCAAGCCACGAAGAACCCAAGCCTTGTCCAGTCCTGTAGCTACGTCATGTCCTCACCTAGCTCCCAGGTCCGAGCCCGAGTCAAGACTCAGGTTCTGGGTCCTTGTCCAGTCTCTGGCTCGGAGTCCAAGCCCAGGCTCCTAGTTCTCAGTTCCTTGTCCTGGTCCCGCTTGCCTAGCCAATGTCCTAGCCCAAGTCTGTGTTCTTGTCTCAGCTCTCTAGTCAGGTCTTGTTCCTAGTACTTCAGTGTCTGTGTCTTGCATTTGGGTCCATACTCCCAGTGCCCCCCCCACCCCCGTATGACAGATCATATTTTGATCACTTTCCCCTAAGAGTTCTTTTACTTTAAGCTCTCTAATGAATTCCAGTTCATTGCATAACTCCCAATCCAGAATAACTGATCCATTGGTGCGCTCGACCATGAGCTGCTCTAAAAAGCCATCTCATATGCATTCTAGAAATTTCTCCTCTTAGGATCCAGCACCAACCTGATTTTCTCTATCTACCTGCGTATTGAAGTCCCCCATGACTATGGTAACATTGCCCTTTTGGCATGCATTTTCCATCTCCTATTGTAACTTGTAAACCCCATCCTTACTACTTTTGGGGGGTCAATATACAACTCCCATCAGGGTCTTTTTACCCTTGCAGTTCCTTAGCTCCATCCACAATGATTCAACATCTTCCAACCATATGTCACCTCTTTCTAATGATTTGGTTTCATTTTTTTACCAACAGAGCAACGCCGCCCCCTCTGTCTACCTGCCTGTTCTTTCAATACAATGTATTTCCTTGGACGTTAAGCCCCCGGGTATAATCTTCTTTCAGCCATGGCTCGGTGATGCCTACAACCTCATACCTGCCAATCTGTAACTTTGCTACAAGTTCATCCACCTTATTCTGTATACTGTGCACGTTCAAACATAACACCTTCAGTCCTGTGTTCACCCTTTTCGATTCTGTCCACCTTTTACGTTGCAACTCATCCTGTTGACTGTAATTCTCCCCAATCATCGGCCTCTCCTTGCTCACCGCACATTGCCTCTGTTTGTAAACTACCCCACCCCAGCACCATCACTGGTTCCCGTCCCCTTGCCAAATTAGTTTAAACCCACCCGAACAACTCTAGTCAACCTGCCCGTAAGGATATTGAATCCCCTCGGGTTCAGGTATAACCTGTCCTTTCTGTGCAGGTCATCCCTTCCCCAGAAGACATCCCAATGATCCAAAAATCTGAAACCCTGCCTCTGTACCAGTTCCTCACCTGGCAAATCATCCCATCCTTACCCTCACTGGCTGCTCTCCTGCCACTTGAGAATGCCGAGGACCCGATCCGAGACATCCCCGACCCTGGAACCTGGGAGACAGTGTACCATCCAGGTGTCTCTACCACGCTCACAGAATCTCATTTCTGTTCCCCTGGCTGTGGAATCTCCTCTCACCCTGCAGTCCTCCTCACCTCTCTTCTCTTCTGAGCCACAACACCAGACTCAGTGCAGAGAGCTGGTCACTGCGACTCCCCCACTCCCCGGGTAGGTCGTCCCCCTTAGCAGTGTCTAAATGGTATACTGAGGGGAACGGCCACAGGGGTACTCTGCACTGACTGCCCATTTCCCTTCCTTCTCCTGATGGTCACCCAGTTACCCGTCTCCTGCTGCCTCAGGGTGACCACCTCCCTGTAGCTCTGATCTATCACCCCCTCAGTCTCCCGTGTGAGTTCCTTAATGCGCTCTCTGAGGAGCTGCAGCTCGGTCCACCCGGTGTAGGTGTGGTTATCTGGGAGGCTGGAGGTCTCCCAGAGTTCCCACATCTGCCGGACGATGCTGAGGATGTTCTACGAGTCTGTGGTGGCCAGTGTGATCATGTTTGCTGTTGTGTGCTGGGGCAGCAGGCTGAGGGTAGCAGACACCAACAGAATCAACAAACTCATTCGTAAGGCCAGTGATGTTGTGGGGATGGAACTGGACTCTCTGATGGTGGTGTCTGAAAAGAGGATGCTGTCCAAGTTGCATGCCATCTTGGACAATGTCTCCCATCCACTACATAATGTACTGGGTGGGCACAGGAGTACATTCAGCCAGAGACTCATTCCACCAAGATGCAACACAGAGCGTCATAGGAAGTCATTCCTGCCTGTGGCCATCAAACTTTACAACTCCTCCCTTGGAGGGTCAGACACCCTGAGCCAATAGGCTGGTCCTGGACTTATTTCCTGGCATAATTTACATATTACTATTTAACTATTTATGGTTTTATTACTAGTTATTATTTATGGTGCAACTGTAACGAAAACCAATTTCCCCCGGGATCAATAAAGTATGACTATTACTATGACTATGACTATGTCACGCGCAGTACAAATCACTGCCCCTGGAGCCACTCTCACCGCACTACTACGCTCTAACAGATGAGGAATGAAGAATTAAGAACAAAAAGAGAAACTTCCTAGATTCTTTACCCTACCTGAGCCTGACGAGCCTCGGCCACTCTGCACACTGACCCACTCACAACAATGGCAGCTCCAAGAATTGGAGCAATATTCCCAGCGCCACCCGCTTTTATCTCAGATTTCCGGCATCTGCAGATGTATTTCACATCAGAGGTGAGTTAGCAGGGTCTCCGACGTAGGAGAAGGGGTCACTGGGTGAGGGGAGGGGGATTGGAATGGGCTAGTCCATGATATCAGCAGTGAACTAGATGGTGTGGTTCGAGCTGGATCTGTTGGTGCAGTCGTGAGTTGGCTGGAGTTCACGCTGCTGACTCGCGACTGTACTGTTAGATCCAGCTCGAACTGCATCGGGTTTGCTGAGGACACAGCAGTGGTTGTCCTCATCAGCAACAATGATGGGTCAGGATACAGAGAGGCTTGTCAAACGGTGCGAGAACAACAACCTGAGTCTCAGCGTGGACGAGACAAAAGAGACGATTGTGGACTTCAGGAAGGTTTAGGCTGGCCACTCTCCTTTGTACGTCAATGTCTCTGCCGTGGAGAGAGTAAAGAGCACAAAGTTCCTTCGTGTGCACGTAACAGGTGATCTAACCTGGACCCACAATGTCTCCTCACTGCTCAAGAAGGCACAGCAGTGTCTACACTTTCTGAGTCGACTGAGGCCTGCAAAACTCCCCACCCCCATCCTCACAACTTTCGACAGGAGTATCACTTGAGTATCCTGTCTGGCTGAATCTTTGTGTGGCATGGAAGCTGCAAGACGTCAGGCCACAAGACCCTACAGAGGACAGTAAAAACCACCAAGAGGATCACCAGGGTCTCCCTCCCCACTGTTTACCGGGAGCGTTGTATACAAGCAACCCAAAGCATTATTGAGGATCCCTCCCACCCATCCCACAATCTCTCTGATCCACTACCATCAGGAAGGAGGTACAGGAGCATCAGGACCAGGACTGCCAGACTGGGTAACAGCTTCTTCCCTCGGGCTGGGAGATTAATGAATACCCTGTCAGCACCGAGGTCAACAATAAGTATACCGGTTTGGATACTGTTGGCGGGGATGACCTACCAGGGACAATTTGTAGTGGTTGCGTCTCTGACACCGAGACTGGACCCTCAGCCCAGGTAGGAAGGAGGGAAAAGAGGAGAGCAGTAGCAATAGGGGATTTGATAGTTCGGGGGACAGATAAGAGGTTCTGTGGGAGAGATCGAGAATCCCGGATGGTCTGTTGCCTCCCTGGTGCCAGGGTCCGTGATATCTCAGATCGAGTTCTCGGTATTCTCAGCACAGAGGGTGAGCAGCCAGATGTCATGGTCCACGTGGGGACCAATGACGTAGATAGGAGTAGGGATGAGGTCCTGAAGAAGGAATATAGGGAGTTAGGAAAGAAGTTAAAAAGCAGGACCTCAAGGGTGGTAATCTTGGGATTGCTGCCTGTGCCACGAGACAGAGAGGGGAGGAACAGGAAGTTATGGCAGATGAATGCGTGGCTGAAGAGTTGGTGCAGGGGGCGGGGGTTCAGATTTCTGGATCATTGGGATCTCTTCTGGGGAAGGTCTGACCTGTGCAAAAAGGACGGGCTGCACCTGAACGGGAAAGGGACCAATATCCTGGCAGGCAGGTTTGCTAGAGCTGTTGGGGAGGGTTTAAACTAGTTTGGCGGGGGGTGGGAATCAGAATGTGAGTGCGGAGATTAGGGCAGAAGGACAAGGCCATGATGCTATGTGTTCTGAGTTGGTGAGGAAGGACAGGCAGGGGATAAAACATAAATGTAGCCAGTTAGAGGGGTTGGAATGTGTCTATTTCAATGTTAGGAATATTAGGAATAAAGGGAATGAACTTCGAGCATGGATCAGTACGTGGTACATGGAACTACGATGTTGTGGCCATGACTGAAACTTGGCTGGAGGAAGGGCAGGATTGGCTGATGCAGGTACCGGGGTTTAGGTGTTTTAAAAGGAATAGGATGGGAGGTAGAAAGCCGGGGGGTGGGGGGTGGGGGGGAGTAGCGTTACTGGTCAGGGCTATAGAAAGGGAGGACGCTGCGGAGGGAGTGTCCACTGAGTTGGTGTGAGTGGAAGTCAGAGATAGGAAGGGATCAATCATTGTGCTGGAAGTAGTCTATAGGTCCCTGAGTAGCCCTCAGGACACCGAGGAGCAGATAAGCAGGCAGATTTTAGAATGATGCAGGAAATACAGGGTTGTAGTTATGGGTGATTTCAACTTCCCTCATAGTGACTGGCACCTCCTGACTGCAAGGGGGATAGATGGGGCTGAATTTGTCAGGTGTATTCAAGAAGGATTCCTGACACAGTATGTGGACCAGCCAACGAGAGGAGAGGCCATACTGGATCTAGTTCTGGGTAATGAATCTGGTCAGGCGGCAGACCTCTTGGTGTGGGAGCATTTTGGTGAGAGTGGCCACAACTCCCTTAGCTTCAGCATAGCTATGGAAAAGGATAAAAACAGACAAAATGGGAAAGCGCTTAACTGGAGAAGGGCTAACGATGAAGGGATGAGGCAGGAACTAGCAAGAGTAAATTGGAAACAGATGTTCAAAGGTGAAAGCACAGAAGTAATGTGGAAGAAGTTTAGGGGCCACTTGTGCTGGGTTCAGGGTAGGTTTGTCCCACTGAGACAAGGAAAAAATGGTAGGAAAAAGGAACCGTGGCTGACGAAACACGTGAGGCAACTCGTCAAGAGGAAGAAGGAAGCATATTAGATTAGATTAGATTATGAGGACATGCAGTCCCCTTTTATTGTCATTTAGTAATGCATGCACTAAGAAATGATACAATATTCTTCCGATGTGATATCACAAAACACAGGACAGACCAAGACTGAAAAAACTAACAAAACCACATAATTATAACATATAGTTACAACAGTGCAACAATACCATAACTTGATGAAGAACAGGCCATGGCACAGTAAAAAAAGTTCAGTCTCTCGAATGTCCCACATCTCACGCAGACGGGAGAAGGAAGAAAACTCTCCCTGCCATGCCCGACCACAGTCTACTCAAGGATAGTCAACATGGCTTTGTGAAGGGAAGGTCGTGCCTCACGAGTCTAATTGGGTTTTTTGAAGAGGTAACAAAAGAAATTGATGAGGGTAGGGCGGTAGATGTGGTCGACATGGATTTTAACAAGGCATTTGACAAGGTCCCTCATGAGAGACTCATGCAGAAAGTCATGAGGCATGGGATCAGTGGACCCTTGGCTGTTTGGATAAAAAATTGGCTTACAGGAAGAAAGCAGAGGGTAGAGGTGGAAGGAAAGTATTCTGCCTGGAGGTCAGTTACTAGTGGAGTGCTGCAGGGCTCTGTCCTGGGACCCCTGCACTTTGTGATTTTTATAAATGACCTGGATGAAGAGGCGGAAGGATGGGTGAGTGAGTTTGCGGATGACACGAAGATTGGAGGAGTTGTGGATGGAGCTGTAGGTTGCTGAAGGTTACAAGAGGATTTAGACAGGATACAGAGTTGGGCAGAAAAGTGGCAAATGGGGTTCAATCTGGATAAGTGTGAGGTGATGCATTTTGGAAGGACAAACCAGAAGGCTGAGTTCAGGGTTAATGGTTGGTTACTTAAGAGTGTGGATGAACAGAGGGACCTTGGGGTTCAAGTCCATACATCCCTCAAGGTCGCTGCACAGGTTGATAGGATAGTTAAGAAGGCCTACGGGACACTAGGCTTCATTAATAGGGGGATTGAGTTCAAGAGTAGAGAGGTCATGTTGCAACTCTACAAATCTATGGTGAGACCACACTTAGAGTATTGTGTTCAGTTCTGGTCACCCCATTATAGGAAGGATGTGGAAGCTATGGAGAAGGTGCAGAGGAGATTTACCAGGATGTTGCCTGGATTGGAAAACAAGTCTTATGAGGCAAGGTTAGCAGAGCTGGGACTTTTCTCTTTGGAGCGTAGAAGGATGAGAGGGGACTTGATAGAGTTCTACATGATTATGAGAGGCATAGATAGGGTGGATAGCTAGTACCTGCTTCCCAGGGCATGAATAGCAAACACCAGAGGGCATATGTACAAAGTTAAGGGAGGGAAGTTTAGGGGAGACATCAGGGGTAAGTTTTTTACACAGAGGGTTGTGGGTGCCTGAAATGACTTACCAGGGATGGTGGTGGAGTCTAAAACATTAGGGGTATTTAAGAGCCTCTTGGACAGGCACATGGATGAAAGAAAAATAGAGGGTTACAAAGAGGCCCACTTTCAGGCGCGGGCAGCGTCGATGCGGGAGCAAGGAGTGCTCGAGGTCGACGGACGACTGGAGATTGGAGGATCAGAGGATCAGCCGTTGTAGGAAGGCCGAGGATCGGGAATACCTAGGCATTACCTGAGGAGGAAAGTAAAATTGCGCAGGCGCGGGTGATGTCAGCGGCGAGCGCGGAGATTAAAAAGAGGCCCACTTTCAGGTGCAGGCAGTGGAGTGCGTGGGAGCAGAGTGCTGGGCTTTGGCTCAGTGGGCTTCGGCGTAAGGGGGTCTTCGGTGAGAGGTAATCAGTGAGCCTGAGTATGTGCTTGCTGAGGAAAAAAGGTAAGGTCGGTAGGTATTTTTTCATTTATTCTGATTAATCTGGGATCAGGTAATGGAAGAGATAGTTCGAGCAGTGGTGTGCTCCGTATGCCGTATGTGGGAGGTCAGGGTCAACGCAGTTATCCCTGATGACCACGCCTGCAGAAGGTGCATCCAGCTGCAGCTCCTATCAGAGCGAGTTAGGGAATTGGAGCTGGAGCTGGATGAACTACGAATCATTCGGGAGGCAGAGACAGAGATAGATAAGAGTTATCGGGAGGTAGTCACACCAAAAAGACAGGAGGAAGGCAACTGGGTGACTGTCAGGAGATGGAGGGGGAGCAGGCAGAGAGAGCAGAGCACCCCTGTGGCCATTCCCATCAACAATAAGTATACCGTTTTGGTTACTGTTGGTGGGGATGACCTACCAGGAACAAGTTGCAGTGGTCCTGTCTCTGGCACTGAGGTTGGACCCTCAACTCAGAAGGGGAGGAGGGAAGAGAGGACAGCGGTAGTGATAGGGGATTCTATAGTCAGGGGGGCAGATAGGAGATTTTGTGGGGGAGATCGGGAGTCTTGGATGGTATGTTGCCTCCCTGGTGCCGGGGTCTGGGACATCTCAGATCGGGTGCAGGTTATTCTCGAGAGGGAGGGCAAGAATCCAGATGTTGTGGTCCATGTAGGGACCAACGACGTGGGTAGGAAGAGTGAGGGGGTCCTGCGTAGTGAGTTCAGGGAGTTAGGTGCGAAGCTGAAGGGCAGGACCTCCAGGGTAACAATCTCAGGATTGCTACCTGTGCCACGTGCGAGTGAGGCGAGGAACAGAAGGATTATACAGATCAATACGTGGCTGAGAGGATGGTGCAGGAGGGAGGGCTTCAGGTTTTTAGATAATTGGGCTTTGTTCCAGGGAAGGTGGGATCTGTTCCGATGGGACGGTTTACACCTGAACTGGAGGGGTACTAACATTCTTGCAGGAAAGTTTGCTAGTGCTGCTTGGGGGGGGGGGTTGAACTAAATTTGCAGGGGGCAGGGATCCAGAATGTGAGAGAGGATAGCGAGATGAAGTATAAAGGACAGGTGGGGACTACACGGTTCCGGAATATTAAGTGTGAAGTAGAGAAAAGTGAGGCGGAACGAGTGATAAGGAGGATACAAGTGCAGAGGGATGGTCTGACGGAGCATGGAGTTAAATGTGCAGAAAGAGAAAGTAAATTTAAGAAGGACAACAAAATTCAAGGGGTGTATAGCCCGTTGAGAGTTCGGGGAGCTGGGTTATGCACAATAGGCAGCGATTTAAACAGAGAGAGGAGAAATGGGTTAAAAATTCTATATCTGAATGCACGGTGTCAGAAATAAGGCGGATGAGCTTGAAGCTCAGGTGCAAATGGGTAAGTAACTATGATGTTGTTGGGATAACGGAGACATGGCTGCAGGGGGATCAGACCTGGGAATTGAATGTACAAGGGTATACGTGCTATCGAAGGGACAGAAAGGTGGGCAGAGGGGGTGGGGTGGCCCTGTTGGTGAGGAATGAGATTCAGTCCCTTGCAAGGGGACACATAGAATCAGGAAAAGTAGAGTCAGTGTGGATAGAACTGAGGAACAGTAAGGGTAAAAAGACCCTAATAGGTGTTATCTACAGGCCCCCAAACAGTAGCATGGATATTGGGTGCAAGTTGAATAGGGAGTTAACAATGGCATGTGGCAAAGGAAATGTCACAGTAGTTATGGGGGATTTCAACATGCAGGTGAACTGGGAAAATCAGGTTGGTACTGGACCTCAGGATAGGGAGTTTGTAGAGTGCCTACGGGATGCATTTTTGGAGCAGCTTGTATGAGAGCCGACCAGGGATAAGGCTATTCTGGATTTAGTGTTGTGCAATGAACAGGATTTGATAAGTGATCTTGAAGTAAAGGGGCCATTAGGAGGTAGTGACCATAATATGATAAGTTTTTATCTGCAAGTTGAGAGGGATAAGGGCAGATCAGAAGTGTCAGTATTGCTGTTGAACAAAGGAGACTATGGAGCCATGAGGGAGGAGCTGGCCAAAGTTGACTGGTCAGATATCCTAGCAGAAAAGACAGTGGAACAGCAATAGCAGGTATTCTTGGGAATAATACACAAGGTGCAAAATCAGTTCATCCCCTGGAGAAGGAAGGATTCAAAGGGGGGAAAGTGGCCACAGTGGTTGACAAAGGAAGTCAGAGATAGCATAGCATTAAAAAAGAAGTATAACAGAGCTAAGGTGAGTGGGAAGACGGATGATTGGGAAATTTTTAAGGAACAACAGAACTTAACTAAAAAGGCAATACGGGGAGAAAAAATGAGGTATGAACGCAAGCTAGCTAGGAATATAAAGGAGGATAGCAAAAGTTATTTTAGGTATGTGAAGAGAAGGAAGATAGTTAAGAACAATGTTGGGCCCTTGAAGAATGAATTGGGAGAAATTGTTATGGGAAACAGAGAAATGGCAGACGGATTTAATATGTACTTTGGATCTGTCTTCACTAGGGAAGACATAAGCAATCTCCCAGATGTATGGATGGGCCAAGGACATAGGGTAGCAGAGGAACTGAAACAGATTGACATTAGGAAGGAAACGGTGATGAGTAGACTGATGAGACTGAAGGCTAACAAATCCCCAGGTCCAGATGGTCTGCATCCTAGGGTACTAAAGGAGGTGGCTCTGGAAATTGCAGATGCATTGGTGATCATTTTCCAATGTTCCTTAGATTCAGGATCAGTTCCTGAGGATTGGCGAATGGCTAATGTTATCCCACTTTTTAAGAAAGGAGGGAAGGAGAAAACAGAACTATTGCCCTGTTAGCCTGACATCAGTAGTGGGGAAGATGCTAGAGTCCATTATTAAAGATGAAATAGCAGCATATCTTGATAGCAGTGATAGGATTGGGCCGAGCCAGCATGGATTTACCAAGGGCAAATCATGCTTGAGAATCTATTGGAGTTTTTCGAGGATGTAACCAGGAAGATAGACATGGGAGATCCAGTGAGTGTGGTGTACCTTGACTTTCAGAAGGCATTTGATAAGGTACCACATAGGAGATTGGTGGGTAAAATCAGAGCTCATGGCATTGGGTGGAGGATATTGACATGGATAGAAAACCGGTTGGCAGATAGAAAGCAAAGGGTAGCAGTGAATGGGTGTTTCTCGGAATGGCAGGTGGTGACTAGTGGGGTGCCACAGGGCTCGGTATTGGGACCACAGCTGTTTACGATTTACGTCAATGATTTAGAGGAAGGCATTGTGAATAACATCAGCAAGTTTGCTGATGATACTAAGCTGGGTGGCAGTGTGACATATGATGAGAATGTTAGGAGAATTCAAGGTGACTTGGATAGGCTGGGTGAGTGGGCAGAAACTTGGCAGATGGCGTTTAATGTGAATAAGTGTGAGGTTATTCACTTTGGGAGCAAGAACAGGAAGGCAGATTATTATCTGAACGGTGTGGAGTTAGGTAAGGGAGAAATACAAAGAGATCTAGGAGTACTTGTTCAGTCTCTGAAGGTGAATGAGCAAGTGCAGCAGGCAGTGAAGAAGGCTAATGGAATGTTGGCCTTTATTACAAAGGGAATTGAGTACAAAAGCAAGGAAATCTTTTTGCATTTGTACAGGGCCCTGGTGAGACTACACCTGCAGTATTGTGTGCAGTTTTGGTCTTCAGGGTTAAGGAAGGACATCCTGGCTGTGGAGGAGGTGCAGCGTAGGTTCACTAGGTTAATTCCTGAGATGTCCAGACTGTCTTACGCAGAGAGGTTAGAGAGACTGAGCTTGTACACACTGGAATTAAGGAGATTGAGGGGGGATCTGATGGAGACATATAAGATTATTAAGGGATTGGATAAGATAGAGGCAGGAAATATGTTCCAGATGCTGGGAGAGTCCAGTACCAGAGGGCATGGTTTAAGAATAAGGGGTAGGTCATTTAGGACAGAGTTGAGGAGGAAATTCTTCTCCCAGAGAGTTGTGGAGGTGTGGAACGCGCTGCCTCAGAAGGCAGTGGAGGCCAATTCTCTGGATGCTTTCAAGAAGGAGCTAGATAGGTATCTTATGGATAGGGGAATCAAGGGTTATGGGGACAAGGCAGGAACCGGGTATTGATAGTAGATGATCAGCCATGATCTCAGAATGGCAGTGCAGGCTCGAAGGGCCGAATGGTCTACTTCTGCACGAAGGGTCTCCGCCTGAAACGTCAACTGCACCTCTTCCTAGAGATGCTGCCTGGCCTGCTGCGTTCACCAGCAACTTTTATGTGTGTTACTTCTGCACCTATTGTCTATTGTTATGGGGTAGTGTGGGTTTAGTACGTTTTTTTAAGGAATATATGGGTCGGCACAACATCGAGGGCCGAAGGGCCTGTACTGTGCTGTAGTATTCTAGTGTCTAGCGTCTCTTCACTGGGACAGCGAGCTGTTTGCAGTTTTTTCTGAGTTGCACAGGACATGCTTTTTGAGTGATCTGTTATTAACTTATTTGTGATAATATTTTATTTGATGTACTGTCTGATATATAGATCATGGGTGCACCGTGGTCTGGAAGAATGTTGTTTGGTCCGGTTGCATGGCATGTGCGTACTTGGTCCTCCCGCGGTTGGAGGACCCTGCGGAGTGACGAAAGGCAGACACTAGAGGTCAGTGTCGGACCGTCCTGCAGACCGGCTGGAGAGTCCTCTGGTGGTGCGCTGCAGTACTGCAGGGGATTGGCTCCGACTTCGCCCTTATTCCAGGGAACAGTCCCTGACGCTTAATTGCCAGCCGACCGCTTGTGGGATACTTGGTGGGCCCGTGTCCCTGTTATGGGTTTGGTCCCATTGCAGGAACTCAGACATATAATTCAGGCTGGTGCTCCCAGAGGAGGTCCTGCACTGCAGAAGGAGGGAACGCCACAGTTTTGGAGGGGCGGTGAGGGGGGAGCGCCACATTGTGGTAGAGGTGGTAAGGAGGGAGTGCCTCCCTTTGGGAGGGACAGTGAGGAGGGAGCACACCATTCTGAGAGGGGCAGTGAGAATAGAATGACCCTTTGTGGTAGAGGAGCCTCTCCCATCTTCTCAAAAGGGCATAATTAAAGATTGAAATGTACTCTGCTGTGTGTTCTTTGATTTATCATAAGATATAGGAACAAAATTAGGCCAGTCAGCCCATTGAGTCTACTTAGTCATTCGATCATAGCTGATGTTCCCTCTCAACACATTCTCCTGCCTTTTCCCCATAAATGCTGACGTAAATCCAGATTCTAATCTTGATTCATTCTTCATATCAGTGGAAGAGGGAGGTAATCAGAAGGTGGTGCAGGCAAGTCAGCCCACTCAACTGAAAGAAACAAAGCCATGCCTTCAAGCTTAGCCTGCTGTCAGACTAGAAGATTTAAATGTCTCTGATATTCAATAAAAAATACATTTTTATATTTTAAAATTATGAACGGTAAGAAAGCGAAAAAATGCAATGTTTCAATATAGTTAAATAAACTAAAATAATGCTTTTGAAAATAATTGAATTAAAATGTACCTTTCTCCCAAAAACATCAACACTAGCACTTTGTTTATTGGATCGTTCCCTTTGGAAGAATCACCTCCAAAGGAATTCTGAGATTTCCAAGCAAGATCCAGACCAGACGCTCACAAATGCCAGGAAACAAGAAATACCTCATCGTTCCTTTGCCATCGCTGGGTTTGATTCTCAGAACTCCCGCCCTGAGAGCACCATAGGAGCCCCTTCCCCACACGAACCGCGACAGTTCACGATGGCACCCCCTCCCCGCTCTAAACCTCCGGAGGGAGGTGAGGATGAGGAAATAAATGCTGGTCTTACTAGGATCCCGAGAAATTGAACACAGCATCAAAACGTCAGCAGCTAATAAATTCTTGCTGAACACCTATGCTCTGTCCGCCAGAGAAAGCAGGATCTCACAGTGGCCACACATTTTAATTCCACATCCCATTCCCATTCTGACATGTCTATCCACGGCCTCCTCTACTGTAAAGATGAAGCCACACTCAGGTTGGAGGAACAACACCTTATATTCCGTCTGGGTAGCCTCCAACCTGATGGCATGAACATTGACTTCTCTAACTTCCACTAATGCCCCACATCCCCCTCGTACCCCATCCGTTATTTATTCATATACACACATTCTTTTTCTCTCTCCTTTTTCTCCCTCTGTCCCTCTCACTATACCCCTTGCCCATCCTCTGGTTCCCCCCCCCTTTCCCTTCTCCCTGGGCCTCCTGTCCCATGATCCTCTCATATCCCTTTTGCCAATCACTTGTCCAGCTCTTGGCTCCATCCCTCCCCCTCCTGTCTTCTTCTATCATTTCAGATCTCCCCCTCCCCCTCCCACTTCCAAATCTCTTACTAACTCTTCAGTTAGTCCTGATGAAGGGTCTCGGCCCGAAACGTCGACTGTACCTCTTCCTAGAGATGCTGCTTGGCCTGCTGCGTTCACCAGCAACTTTGATGTGTGTTGCTTGAATTTCCAGCACCTGCAGAATTCCTCGTGTTTACGTTAATAAATTTTTGCCATGCATTTGGGTGAGATACACACTTTATTTAAAAATACACAATTTCAACGTGTGTTTCGGGGAGCGGGGATTGAAATATTGAAGACCCTGAAGGGGTGGTGGAGAGGGGGTGCTTCCCCCCAGGGAGAAACTAGATGTGGGGACTGCTTCCAAACTAAGGGAGTGCAACTCCTTAAGAGGGAGACAAGGTGAGGTTTACGCTCTTGAGCAACTCTCAAAGCGCAGTGAGGGCAGAGTCCCTTCGAAGTTTAGATGGTGTCAATTTTCAAACAGGGAGGGGGTGAGAGGTTACCTTGGGTTGGGGGGGAAGATGGAGAGAGTTGCAGAGAGGTGTCAGGGGGACACTGCAGAACTCAGGAGTGAGTACAGGAATCGGGAATCATGCTAAAGTTGCACAAGCCGTTAGTGAGACCGCACTCAGAGTTCCGTGTGCAATTCTGGTCACCCAGCTGCAGGAAGGATGTCATTCCTGGAGAGGGGGAGAAAGGATTCACGAGGATGTAACCGGGACTGGGGGGACTGAGTTACATGGGGAGACTGGACAGGCTGGGACAGTTCCCCATGGGGCAAAGGAGGTCGAAGGGTGATGTTATAGAAGGTCGTACAATGATAATGGGTACAGATAAGGTGTGTGGTCACAGTCATTTCCACAGGGTAGGGGCGCATCAGACCAGAGGGAGCAGGTTTGAGAGGGTAAAGTTTTAACGGGGACTTGTGCAACTTCTTTACTCAAAGGGTGGTTAGAATGTGGAACGGGCTGTACAGGAACAACAGTTAAAATCACACGGACAGGTACACGGATAGGAAAGGTTTAGAGGGATACGAACAGGTACACGGATAGGAAAGGTTTAGAGGGATACGGACAGGTACACGGACAGGAAAGGTTTAGAGGGATATGGACAGGTACATGGACAGGAAAGGTTTTGGATGTGGGCCAAGCATGAACAAATGGGACTGGCTTGGATGGACACCTTGGACGGGTTCGGCCGAAGAGCTTGTTTCCATGAGGAGGGGGGTGGAGGGGATGGAGATGGACGGGATGAGAGAGAGGGGCCACGTACATCAATTGGAAACCCTCCTGCAATCCAGTTCGATCAGCGCCGGCCCGACTGTGGGAGTGCAGCTCGGGGGGGATGGGGGGAGGAGACGTCCAGGCCAAAGGTCTGAGAATACATCCCCCACCTCCCCCACGGAGGGTCAGTTGTTGATCTGCTCCTCCTGCCAGGTGGAGGTGGGGATGGCGCTGTATGGGTCGATTACCATCCGGGCACAGCGGACGATCATGACCAAGAGCAGCAGGCACAGCAGCACGATGAAGGCCAAGACCAAGCCCTCATCCAGGTCCATGTGGCCATTCAGGAGACCCTGGGCCACACGCATCCCCCCGACCAGATCTCTTGTCCCCTCTTCGCTCACCTGCAGGAGAAAGTCACCAGCTCAGAGCACAGAGGAAGATCCACCTGTTCAATGTCAATTTGGTGAGTGACCGGTAAACTCTCGCCCCTCTCTCAACCCCCTCTCACCCATTCCTTTCCCCATCCACTTCCCCCTCTCCCCATACTCACCCCTTCCTCTCTCCATCCACTTCCCCCTCTCCCCATACCCACCCCTTCCTCTCCCCATCCACTTCCCCCTCTCCCCATACTCACCCCTTTGCCTCCCCATCCACTTCCCCCTCTCCCCATACTCACCCCTTCCTCTCTCCATCCACTTCCCCCTCTCCCCATACTCACCCCTTCCTCTCTCCATCCACTTCCCCCTCTCCCCCTCTCCCCATACTCACCCTTTCCTCTCCCCATACTCACCCCTTCCTCTCCCCATCCACTTCCCCCTCTCCCCATACTCACCCCTTCCTCTCCCCATCCACTTCCCCCTCTCCCCATACTCACCCCTTCCTCTCTCCATCCACTTCCCCCTCTCCCCATACCCACCCCTTCCTCTCTCCATCCACTTCCCCCTCTCCCCATACTCACCCCTTCCTCTCTCCATCCACTTCCCCCTCTCCCCCTCTCCCCATACTCACCCCTTCCTCTCCCCATCCACTTCCCCCTCTCCCCATACTCACCCCTTCCTCTCCCCATCCACTTCCCCCTCTCCCCATACTCACCCCTTCCGCTCCCCATCCACTTCCCCCTCTCCCCATACTCACCCCTTCCTCTCTCCATCCACTTCCCCCTCTCCCCACACTCACCCCTTCCTCTCCCCGTCCTCTCCAGCACCTTCACAACACAGAAACAACCCCATCACCCCAACCCATCCATCCTAGCGAGTTCCTTTAACCCACATTGCCCATATCCCTCTAAACCTTTCCTATCCGTGTACCTGTCGAAGTGCCTGTTAATTGTTGTTAAAGTATCTCTACTGACCATCCTCTGGGTGAAGAAGTCGCTCCTCAATTTCCTGCCTCTCTCACACTCGTACATGCAGCCAAACTGATACAAATACAGACAAACACTCACAATCACACAGAGACACACACATACACTCACACCCACCCACTCGCACAACACACGTGCTCTTACATACATCTATACACCAACACCCTCACAGATAAGTGCGCAGACATGCACTCACACACACCCATTCACACACTTGTGCACACACACTGTCTTCCACTCACACATTCTCACAAAGATGCATACACATACTTGCACACACTCACACACATTGACACTCACACTCACAGATTTGCACTCAGTTGCACTCATACATGCACACTTGTACACATCCAATCACAGATAAGCACACTCAAGCTCACATACACACACATACACACACACACACACACACACAGGGAGGGGTGCAGGGGCTGGAGGGGGTTACAGAGACAGGGAGGGGTGTAGGGGCTGGAGGGGGTTACAGAGACAGGAAGGGGTGTAGGGGCTGGAGGGAGTTACAGAGACAGGGAGGGGTGTAGGGGCCGGAGGGGTTACAGAGACAGGGAGGGGTGTAGGGATCAGAGGGGTTACAGAGACAGGGAGGGGTGTAGGGGCCGGAGGGGGTTACAGAGACAGGGAGGGGTGTAGGGGCTGGAGGGGGTTACAGAGACAGGGAGGGGTGTAGGGGCCGGAGGGGGTTACAGAGACAGGGAGGGGTGTAGGGGCTGGAGGGAGTCACAGAGACAGAGAGAGGTGTAGGGGCCGGAGGGGGTTACAGAGACAGGGAGGGGTGTAGGGGCTGGAGGGGGTTAGAGACAGGGAGGGGTGTAGGGGCTGGAGGGGATTACAGAGACAGGAAGGGGTGTAGGGGCTGCAGGGGGTTACAGAGACAGGGAGGGGTGTAGGGGCTGGAGGGAGTTACAGAGACAGGGAGGGGTGTAGGGGCTGGAGGGGGTTACAGAGACAGGGAGGGGTGTAGGGGCCGGAGGGGGTTACAGAGACAGGGAGGGGTGTAGGGGCCGGAGGGAGTCACAGAGACAGAGAGAGGTGTAGGGGCCGGAGGGGGTTACAGAGACAGGGAGGGGTGTAGGGGCTGGAGGAGGTTACAGAGACAGGGAGGGGTGTAGGGGCTGGAGGGGATTACAGAGACAGGAAGGGGTGTAGGGGCTGCAGGGGGTTACAGAGACAGGGAGGGGTGTAGGGGCTGGAGGGAGTTACAGAGACAGGGAGGGGTGTAGGGGCTGGAGGGGGTTACAGAGACAGGGAGGGGTGTAGGGGCCGGAGGGGGTTACAGAGACAGGGAGGGGTGTAGGGGTCGGAGGGGGTCACAGAGAGAGGGAGGGGTGTAGGGGTCAGAGGGGGTTACAGAGACAGGGAGGGGTGTAGGGGCCGGAGGGGGTCACAGAGACAGGGAGGGGTGTAGGGGCTGGAGGGGGTTACAGAGACAGGGAGGGGTGTAGGGGCCAGAGGGGGTTACAGAGACAGAGAGGGGTGTAGGGGCTGGAGGGGGTTACAGAGACAGGGAGGGGTGTAGGGGCTGGAGGGGGTTAGAGACAGGGAGGGGTGTAGGGGCTGGAGGGGATTACAGAGACAGGAAGGGGTGTAGGGGCTGCAGGGGGTTACAGAGACAGGGAGGGGTGTAGGGGCTAGAGGGAGTTACAGAGACAGGGAGGGGTGTAGGGGCTGGAGGGGGTTACAGAGACAGGGAGGGGTGTAGGGGCCGGAGGGGGTTACAGAGACAGGGAGGGGTGTAGGGGCCGGAGGGAGTCACAGAGACAGAGAGAGGTGTAGGGGCCGGAGGGGGTTACAGAGACAGGGAGGGGTGTAGGGGCTGGAGGGGGTTACAGAGACAGGGAGGGGTGTAGGGGCTGAAGGGGATTACAGAGACAGGAAGGGGTGTAGGGGCTGCAGGGGGTTACAGAGACAGGGAGGGGTGTAGGGGCTGGAGGGAGTTACAGAGACAGGGAGGGGTGTAGGGGCTGGAGGGGGTTACAGAGACAGGGAGGGGTGTAGGGGCCGGAGGGGGTTACAGAGACAGGGAGGGGTGTAGGGGTCGGAGGGGGTCACAGAGAGAGGGAGGGGTGTAGGGGTCAGAGGGGGTTACAGAGACAGGGAGGGGTGTAGGGGCCGGAGGGGGTCACAGAGACAGGGAGGGGTGTAGGGGCTGGAGGGGGTTACAGAGACAGGGAGGGGTGTAGGGGCCAGAGGGGGTTACAGAGACAGAGAGGGGTGTAGGGGCTGGAGGGGGTTACAGAGACAGGGAGGGGTGTAGGGGATGGAGGGGGTTACAGAGACAGGGAGGGGTGTAGGGGATGGAGGGGGTTACAGAGACAGGGAGGTGTGTAGGGGATGGAGGGGGTTACAGAGACAGGGAGGGGTGTAGGGGATGGAGGGGGTTACAGAGACAGGGAGGGGTGTAGGGACTGGAGGGGTTTACAGAGACAGGGAGGGGTGTAGGGACTGGAGGGGGTTACAGAGACAGGGAGGTGTGTAGGGGCTGGAGGGGGTTACAGAGACAGGGAGGGGTGTAGGGGCCGGAGGGGGTTACAGAGACAGGGAGGGGTGTAGGGGATGGGGGGGTTACAGAGACAGAGAGGGGTGTAGGGGCTGGAGTGGGTTACAGAGACAGGGAGGGGTGTAGGGACTGGAGGGGTTTACAGAGACAGGGAGGGGTGTAGGGGACGGAGGGGGTTACAGAGACAGGGAGGGGTTTAGGGGCTGGAGGGGGTTACAGAGACAGGGAGGGGTGTAGGGACTGGAGGGGGTTACAGAGACAGGGAGGTGTGTAGGGGCTGGAGGGGGTTACAGAGACAGGGAGGGGTGTAGGGGCTGGATGGGGTCACAGAGACAGGGAGAGGTGTAGGGGCTGTAGGGGGTTACAGAGACAGGGAGGGGTGTAAGGCTGGAGGGGGTTACAGAGACAGGGAGGGGTGTAGGGGCTGGAGGGGGCTACAGAGACAGGGAGGGGTGTAGGGGCTGGAGGGGGTTACAGAGAAGGGGAGGGGCGCAGCAGTTACAGAGACAGGGTGGTGTTGATACAAGGTTTGGTTCTAAAGGCCTGGCAGGGTTTGTTTAACCCTTGTTTAACCCTTCGCTCAAGTCACCAGATCTGGATGAAAGTGTCAAATATTTGCTGGATTAGGTTTCAAGGTCACAGTGTACTTACTGTGCTGGTCTGGGTATCACCGTCCCGTACTCTGTCTTGTCCTCTCCCCTTCCTCTGTCGGCTGTGGACTCCTGGTGCTCACCGCCCTCCTGGCGGGTTGCAAGCGTTACGCAGGGGGCTGCCAGTGGGGGACAGGCATTGTACAGTTGCCCTGGGCACTGAGAGGAGGGTCCCCTCCAGTGCACTGGACCGGGGAGGTGTCAGGTTTCAGCGAGATCGTATAACCATCCACATCCAGGTTTAGGTTACAGAGAAGTCCTGAAGCACAAATTCATATGAACACAGAACACAGACACAGAACTTAGATCATAGAACACAGACACAGAACACAGAACACATAGAAATATAGAAACATAGAAAATAGGTGCAGGAGTAGGCCATTCGGCCCTTCGAGCCTGCACCGCCATTCAGTATGATCATGGCTGATCATCCAACTCAGAACCCTGCCCCAGCCTTCCCTCCATACCCCCTGATCCCCATAGCCACAAGGGCCATATCTAACTCCCTCTTAAGTATAGCCAATGTACTGGCCTCAACTGTTTCCTGTGGCAGAGAATTCCACAGATTCACCACTCTCTGTGTGAAGAAGTTTTTCCTCATCTCGGTCCTAAAAGGCTTCCCCTTTATCCTCAAACTGTGACCCCTCGTTCTGGACTTCCCCAACATCGGGAACAATCTTCCTGCATCTAGACTGTCCAATCCCTTTAGGATTTTATACGTTTCAATCAGATCCCCCCTCAATCTTCTAAATTCCAGCGAGTACAAGCCCAGTTCATCCAGTCTTTCTTCATATGAAAGTCCTGCCATCCCAGGAATCAATCTGGTGAACCTTCTTTGTACTACACAGAAAATAGAACATTAAATAGAGACAGAGAACATAGAACATAGTGTCATGGGGCATAGGGGCATAGAGAAGTACAGCAGAGGAGCAGGTCCTTCAACCCATCTAGTCCATGCCGACCCACTTAAACTGCCTGCTCCCATCGACCTGCACCGGACCAAAGCCATCCATATCCCTACCATCCACGTACCTATCCAAACTTCTCTTAAGCATTAAAATCGAGACCACATGCACCACATGTGCAGCCAGCTCATTCCACACTCTCATGACTGCCTGAGTGAAGAGGTTTCCCCTCATGTTCCCTTAATAATTTCACCTTTCACACTTAACTCATGACCTCTAGTTGTAATCTCACTTAGCCCCAGTGGAAAATGCCTATCTGCATTTACCCTATCTATACCCCTCATAATTTTGTATACCCTCGAACCTTATTCTTCAAGGAATAAAGTCATGACCTATTCAATATTTCCTTATAACTCTAGACCCAGCAACATCCTTGTAAATTTTCTCTGTACTCTTTCTACCTTGTTTACTTCCTTCCTGTAGTTAGGTGACCAAAACTGCACACAATACTCCAAATTAGGGCTCACCAACATCTTATACAACCTCAGAGTAACATCCCATCAATTAATTTTTCCAATTGGTCTAGATCCCACTGTAAGCTCTGATAGTCTTCCTCGCTGTCCACAAGCTCCACACCCGCCCCCATCTTTGTGTCATCCGTAAATCTGCTGATCCAGTGAACCACGTTATCATCCAGATCGTTGACATAGATGACAAACAACAAAGGACCCAGCACCGATACCTTCTTGACCAACCTCCCATACGGAACCTTATCAAATGCCTTGTTAAATCCATGTAGACAACACCCACTGCCTTGCCTTCATCAACATTCCTGGTAACTTCCTCGAAAAACTCTATAAGATTGTTTAGATATGACCTACCACGCACAAATCCATGCTGACTATCCCAAATCAGTCCCTGTCTGTCCAAATACTTAATATCATGACCCTTACAATCCAGTAACTTTCCCACTACTGATACCAGGCTCACTGGCCTATAATTTCCTGATTTATTTTTAGAGCCTTTCTTAAACTGTGGAACAACATTGGCCATCCTCCAGTCCTCTGGTACCTCACCTGTTGCTGAGGATAATTTAAATATCTCTGCTGGGGTCCCTGTAATTTCTGCACTTGCCTCCCATAGGTCCTGGGGATTTACCCACTGTAATTTGCCTCAAGACAGCAAACCCCTCCTGTATAGGGTCCATGACCTCATTGCTGTTTTTCAACAATTCTCTCGACTCTGAGTCTGTCTCCCAAGTAGATACTGATGCAGAAGATCCATTTAAAGTCTCCCCATCTCTTCTGGCTCCACACCTAGATCACCACTCTGATCTTCCCGAGGGCCAATTTTGTCCCTTTCAGTCTTTTTGCTCTTGACATATCTGTAGAATTCCTTAGGATTCTCCTTCACCTTGTCTGCTAAGGCAACCTATGCTCTGAATGTGAACAAAACAAAAGAGATGGTTGTTGACTTCAGGAGGACATGGAGCGACCACACTCCACTGAACATCGACGACTCCTCCGTAGAGATCGTTAAGACCACCAAATTTCTTGGTGTTCACCTGGCAGAGAATCTCACCTGGTCCCTCAACACCAGCTCCATGGCAAAGAAAGCCCAGCAGGGTCTCTACTTTCTGCGAAGGCTGAGAAAAGTCCATCTCCCACCCCCCCCATCCTCACCACATCCTACAGAGGTTGTATTGAGAACATCCTGAGCAGCTGCATCACTGCCTGGTTCGGGAATTGCACCATCTCGGATCGCAAGACCCTTCAGTGGATAGTGAGGTCAGCTGAGAAGATCATCGGGGTCTCCCCTCCCGCCATTACAGACATTTACACCACACGCTGCATCCGCAAAGCAAACAGCATTGTGAAGTACCCCATACACCCCTCATACAAACTCTTCTCCCTCCTGCCATCTGGCAAAAGGCACCGAAGCATTCGGGCTCTCACGACCAGACTATGTAACAGTTTCTTCCCCCAAGCCATCAGACTTCTCAATACCCAGAGCCTGGACTGAAACCAACTGACTGCCCTCTACTGTGCCTATTGCCTTGTTTATTATTTATCGTAATGCCTGCACTGTTCTGTGCACCTTACGCAGTCCTGGGTAGGTCTGTAGTCTAGTGTAGTTTTACGTCGTTCAGTGTAGTTTTTGTACTGTTCATGCAGCACCATGGTCCTGAAAAACATTGTCTCCTTTTTACTGTGTACTGTACCAGCAGTTATGGTCGAAATGGCAATAAAAAGTGACTTGACTTTTAACCCTCCAATTTCTTTATTAAGGGTTCTGTTGCATTTCTTATTCTCCATAAGCACCTAATTTGTTCCTACTGCCATACCTGCTATGAACCTCCTTTTTTTCTTAACCAGGGCCTCAATATCTCTTGAAATTAAGGTTGTCTATACCTGTTATCTTTACCTTTTATTCTGACAGGCACATACAAGCTTTGTTCTTTCAAAATTTCACTTTTGAAGGCCTCCCACTTACTAAGTACACCCTTGCCGGAAAACAGCCTGTCCCAATCCACACTTGCCAGATCCTTTCTGATACCATCAAAATTGGCCTTTCTCCAATTTAAAATCTCAACCCGTGGGCAGTTCAGACCTGTCAGCCTACAATATTGTCCCGACCCTTTAACCTGATTCCAGATCAATCTAACCCTCCCTCACACAAAACCCTCATTTTTTTTCTTTTATTCATGCGCCTATCTACGAGTCTCTTAAATGTCCATGATGTACCTGCCTCTACCACACCCTGACAGGGCGTTCCACGCATCCACCACTCTCTGTAAAAAAAACTACCTCTGACATCCCCCCTGTACTTTTCTGCCAATCACCCCAAAATCATGCCCGCTTGTATTCGCCAGTTCCACCCCGGGAATAAGTCTTTGGCCACATACCGTACTTTTTCCTCTTCTCATCGTACACGCCCCGAAACGTAGCATCAGGGTTCAACAGTCAACAGGCTGCTGAAGAGCTGTTTGCATTCATCAGTCTGGGCAGGTGAGATGTTCCGTTGCAGTTGTTCAAGACTTTGGTGGGAGTGTACTTCGAACGTTGTGTCCAGTATTTGTTGAGCTATTAAATTAAATGGGAAAGAGTGCAGAGAATATTTCGGTGGATGCTGAAGGAGAGGTTGGGCAGGAGAAGTCTCAGGAATTGGCTTTTTAGATTTCAAGACTCGATAACACCATCCCATCTCCTCCCCTCCACCCCTCCGGTCTGAAATCTTCTCCAGTCCTGCACCCCTCCCCATCTCAGGAACCACTCTGACCCCTACACCCCTCCCTGTCTCTGTAACCCCCTCTGGCCTCTACACCCCTCCCTGTCTCTGTGACCCCCTCCGGCCCCTACATCCCTCCCTGTCTCTGTGACCCCCTCCGGCCCCTACACCCCTCCCTGTCTCTGTAACCCCCTCCGTCCCCTACACCCCTCCCTGTCTCTGTAAACCCCTCCAGTCCCTACACCCCTCCCTGTCTCTGTAACCCCCTCCAGCCCCTACACCCCTCCCTGTCTCTGTAACCCCCTCCAGCCCCTACACCCCTCCCTGTCTCTGTAACCCCCTCCAGCCCCTACACCCCTCCCTATCTCTGTAACCCCCTCCAGCCCCTATACCCCTCCCTGTCTCTGTAACCCCCTCCAGCCCGTACACCCCTCCCTGTCTCTGTAACCCCCTCCAGCCCCTACACCCCTCCCTGTCTCTGTAACCCCCTCCATCCCCTACACCCCTCCGTCTCTGTAAACCCCTCCAGCCCCTACACCCCTCCCTGTCTCTGTAACCCCCTCCAGCCTCTACACCCCTCCCTGTCTCTGTAACCCCCTCCAGCCCCTACACCCCTCCCTGTCTCTGTAACCCCCTCCATCACCTACACCCCTCCCTGTCTCTGTAACCCCCTCCAGCCCCTACACCTCTCCCTGTCTCTGTAACCCCCTCCAGTCCCTACACCCCTCCCTGTCTCTATAACCCCCTCCAGCCCCTATACCCCTCCCTGTCTCTGTAACCCCCTCCAGCCCCTACACCCCTCCCTGTCTCTGTAACCCCCTCCAGCCCCTACACCCCTCCCTGTCTCTGTAACCTCCTCCAACCCCTACACCCCTCCCTGTCTCTGTAACCCCCTCCGGCCCCTACACCCCTCCCTGTCTCTGTAACCCCCTCCACCCTTCCCTGTCTCTGTAACCCCCTCCAGCCCCTACACCCCTCCCTGTCACTGTAACCCCCTCCGGCCCCTACACCCCTCCCTGTCTCTGTAACCCCCTCTGGCCCTACACCCTCTCCATTTCTACAACTCCCTTCAACCTGAATACCCCTCACCTATTGGTTCCCGTTATTGCCTCCTCTATTTATCGCTGTCCGGCACCAGAAGCCCTTTGAGTTCCTGCTTACCTCCGTACAATCTCTGTCTTCACCCTCACCCCACACACACACATCCATCTCTCTCTCTCTTCCCCCCACCCCCTCACCCCGGTATCCCAACCTCAACACCCAGGTCCCGTCCTCAGTCCACCAGTCACCTCCTGCCTACACCAGCCCCCTCCCCTCCCCTCCCCTCCCCATGGCATGCAGACAAAAGCATTTCACTCTGGATGCGGGTCGAAGGCATTAGGCAGGTCGGCACGGACTAGATGGGCCGAAGGAACTGTAATGTTCAGTGACTATCTTTCGGTGCATGTGACAATAACAACCTAATTGCAGTTCAGGAATCGGGTAACTCCACGCTGGTCGGGTGTCACAGGCGGGACCATCACAAAGGAGAGAGCGTAGCGGGTTAAAAGATGCTCTATGATTCAGCCGACCGTCATTACAACGTGGCCAAGTACCTCGGTAATTGAGCTGGGGGGAGGGGGGAGCTGCTAATAATTTGCCTTGAAGATCAAAATCTGTGCCGAACGCCCATTAGGCTGATGAATTATTGAAAGCGGCTGTTCAAAGATGAGAAGAGTTTCGTGTAGGCCGGGGTTGGTTTATTGGGTTAATTTGCATTACATTGGCGTGCTGCGTTTCCCGAAGCTGCCCCAGGGATAATTAGCGAGGAATTATCTCTGAGGTCGGCACGGGCATTGGGTACGAGCCATTAGCCGGCAATGAAGGGACTGGCCCCGGACAGTTACAGCCTCTTGCCGCGCGGAATCAGGCCCTCCGGCCCATCTACTCCATGTCTGCCCGATCTCGTCCCATTGCTTGTTTAGGTTTTTTATTTATTTACAGATGCAGCGGGGAAAAGGCCCTTCCGGCCCAGCGACCCTCTGATGAGCCACCGACTTTCCGAACCAACGGGACCGAGTAACTACTGACCAACCGTGACCGGCAGATCGTTGGACTGTGGGAGGAAAGCGGAGAACCCGGAGGAAACCTGCGCGCTCACCCCTTGCCGACGCCGCGGGGATCGAACCCCGAACCAGTCAGCGGGTCAAATGCTACGAGAAGACAGGCGAATGGGGCTGAGCGGGAAAGTAAATGAGTCATGATCGAATGGCGGAGCAGACTCGACAGACCAACAGGCCTAATTCCGCTCCTTTCCCCTTCGGTTATTTGCCTATGTTTGTCCCATTAAATCTTTTCTATAGTAAATCCTCTAAACCATTTCTACCCATGAGTGGTTTTAAACGTCATAATTTGTACCTTTTTTTCCATGAAGCCAAACTCTCGACCTCACAATTTCCCTCACGGTGGCCCTCGCACCTTACTGTCTGGCCGCACTGCACTCTCTCTGTAACTGTGACTCTCTATTCTGTTACTGTTTTCCCCCTCGATACTGATGAGTGGAATGGCGAGAAAACTGGGTGTGACAAAAACAGAATGTGAATTGATTCAATAGACAATAGGTGCAGGAGTAGGCCATTCGGCCCTTTGAGCCAGCACCACCATTCACTGTGATCATGGCTGATCACCCACTGTCAGTATCCAGTTCCTGCCTTATCCCCATAACCTTTGATTCCGCTATCTTTAAGAGCTCTATCCATCTCTTTCTTGAAAGCATCCAGAGACTTGGCCTCCAGAGCCTTCTGGGGCAGAGCATTCCATATATCCACCACTCTCTGGGTGAAAAAGTTTTTCCTCAACTCCGTTCTAAATGGCCTACCCCTAATTCTTAAACTGTGGCCTCTGGTTCTGGACTTACCCATCAGTGGGAACATGCTTCCTGCCTGCAGCGTGTCCAATCCTGTAATAATCTTATATGTTTTAATAAGATCCCCTCTCAGCCTTCTAAACTCCAGTGTATACAAGCCCAGTCACTCCAATCTTTCGACATATGACAGTCCCGCCATCCCAGGAATTAACCTTGTGAACCTACGCTGCACTCCCTCAATAGCAAGAATGTCCTTCCTCAAATTTGGAGACCAAAACTGTACACAATACTCCAGGTGTGGTCTCACCAGGGCCCTGTACAGCTGCAGAAGGACCTCTTTGCTCTTATACTCAATTCCCCTTGTTATGAAGGCCGGCATGCCATTAGATTCCACTGACCACTGCACTACCGTGTGACCCACAAACCACAAAAAAACTGCCAGAGGAGCTCAGCAGGTCAGGCAGTGTCTGGGGGGGGTGGGGGGAGGCAATGGTTCCAGCTGAGAATGTCGGTGTGTCGAGGTGAGAGGGAGGGGTGGGACAGGGCATGGGAGGTGACAGGTGGATCCAGGTGGGGGAGAGGATGACAGGGTGAGGAGGGGTCAGTCTGGGTAACGAATGGAGGGGGGGGGAGGATGAAACAAAGGGAGAGACACCCTTGGTGGACCAGCGGGAGCAGGACAAGGACATGGGACAGGGAGATGGAAAGTCAAATGTCCACAAGGATATGGGGAGAGGGAATTGGAGAGTTGAATGTTCACAAGGATATGGGGAGAGGGGATTGGAAAGCTGATGTTCACAAGGGGAGAGGGAATTCGAAAGTCAAATGTCACACCATTGGGTTATAGACTGAGCTCTAACAGCAGGTGTACAGAGCAGATGTATGGAAACTGACATTTTATAAACCGTCGGCCGGGCCTGAACTGAGCCACCTTGGTCGTTTCATTATTGTGGGCACCAGTGGTTTCTGCAACCTTCCCTCCGGTTTTTACTTACAGCTGCGCAGACCGACCCACTGCTCTCAGCAGGGAAGTTTTACATGGCCTGAAGCAGTGTGGCCCTTTAAATGTGTTTTTTTAAAGTCATATGCGTATCATGATGTCAGCATTCGGCAGGCTGGCAGTTTATTAACAATGAGCTACCAACTTCCCTTCTATGTTTATTGTTACCATAAGACTATAAAGTCAGTCAGTGGGAGCCGTCCCGAATCTGGGGTTGGCGGCTTTGCACCTCCATCTTCTTCGATATAAAGGATAGGAGCAGAATGAGGCCATTTGGCCCATCGAGTATGCTCTGCCGTTCAATCATGGCTGATCCTTTTTCTCCCCCCCCCTTCTCAGCCCATTTCCCGGCTTTCTCCCCGTAACCTTTGATGCCGTGGCCAATCAAAACCTATCACTTTCCGTCTTAAATACACCCAACGACATGGCTTCCACACCTCCACACGACCAGCGTCCTGTTGCACTCACCTCAATAATAAGCGAGTGCTTTGAGAGGCTGGTCAAGGACTACATCTGCAGCTTGCTACCACCCACACTGGACCCCTTACATTTCATTTACTGACACAGCCGATCAACAGATGATGCAATAGCCACAGCTCTACATAACGTCCTTACACATCTGGAGAAAAAGGATGTTTATGTGAGAATGCTGTTCTTGGACTACAGTTCAGCATTCAACACCATAGTTCCATCCAGGCTTGACGAGAATCTCAGAGACCTCGGCCTTCACCCTATTGTAAGAGTGGGCTCCCTCACCTCCAAACCTCTGACTCTCAACACAGGAGCCCCTCAGGGCTGCGTACTGAGTCCCCTCCTTTACTCTCTGTATCGCCACCCACAGCTCCAATCTGCTGATTAAATTTGCTGATGACACTACATTGAAACAATAATGAGGTGGCCTACAGGGAAAAAGTCATCTCTCTGACACAGTGGTGACAAGAAAACAGCCTCTCCCTCAATGTCACAAAACAAAGGAGCTGGTTGTGGACTACAGGAGGAATGGAGATGGGCTAATCCCTATTGACATCAATGGATCTGGGGTTGAGAGGGTGATCAGCTTAGTTCCTTAGCATCCACATCATCGAGGACCTCATGTGGTCTGTACACACCAGCTGTGTGGTGAAAAAGGCACAACAGCGCCTCTTTCACCTCAGACAGTTGAGGAAGTTTGGTATGGGCCCCCCAAATCCTAAGAACTTTCTACAGGGGCACAATTGAGAACATCCTGACTGGCTGCATCACTGCCTGGTATGGGAACTGTACTTCCCTCAGTCGCAGGACTCTGCAGAGAGTGGTGCGGACAGCCCAGCGCTTCTGTAGATGTGAACTTCCCACGATTCAGGACATTTACAAGGACAGGTGTGTAAAAAGGGCTGAAGGATCACTGGGGACCCAAGTCACCCCGACCACAAACTGTTCCAGCTGCTACCATCCGGGAAACGGTACCGCAGCATAAAAGCCAGGACCAACAGGCTCCAGGACAGCTTCTTCCACCAGGCCATCAGACTGATGAACTCATGCTGATTTGAGTGTACTTATATTGACTGTTCCATTTATTATAAATTACTATGATTGCTCATTTAGATGGAGACATAACATAAAGATTTTTACTCATGTATGTGAAGGATGTAGGAAATAAAGTCAATTCAATAAATTCATCACCCTCTGGCTAAAGAAATTTCTCCGCATCTCTGTTGTAAATGGACACTCCTCCATCCTGAGGCTGTTCCCGCTTATCCTAAACTCCCCCACCATGAGAAAAACCCTTTCCACATCTACTCTGTCTAGGCCTTTCAACATTCGAAAGGTTTCAATGAGATCTCGCTTGTTCTTCTAAATTCCAACAAGAACAGACCCAGAGCTATCAAATATTCCTTGTATGATAACCCTTTCATTCCTGGAATCATCCTTGTGAACCTCCTCTGAACCCTCTCCAATGCCGGCACATCGTTTCTAACATGAGGGGCCCAAAACTGTTCACGATACTCAAGATGAGGCCTCACCAGTGCCTTATAAAGCCTCAGCATCACATCCCTGCTCTTGCATTCTAGACCTCTTGAAATGAATGCTAACATGGCATTTGCCTTCCTCACCACTGACTTATCCTGCAAGTTAACCTTTAGGGTGTTCAGCACAAGGACTCCCAAGTCCCCCTGTATCTCAGATTTTTGGATTTTCTCCCTGTTTATTTCTACTACCAAAGTGCATGACCATGCATTTTCCAACATTGTATTTCATTTGCCACTTTCTTGCCCATTCTCCTAATCTGTCTAAGTCCTTCTGCAGTCTTCCTGTTTCCTCAACAATATCTACCCCTCCATCAATCTTCATATCACCTGCAAACTTGGCAACAAAGTCACCTAAATGTCACAGCCACGGATTCAGCAATTACGGCCATGAATATGCATGTCTCAGCTAATTATTATTTCATTGTGATAGTATTTAACTCCATTCATTCCGTCGTAGTTTTTGTCAAGACTTGGACACAGCTATGCTTCATTGGCTGCATTCCGCCTTGCCTGAGAAATTGGTCTGTCGATTCAACTGACCCTGAAGACTAGCAGTATTCGTTTTATTCTTCGCTGCTCTTTTCAGCCGCAGTGTAGGCTTCGTTTCCCCATTTGAGAGTTTTAGTTAACAGCCCTGTTTGGCCTAGCGTTTATTGTTTTTTTTCCCCCTCTAACACTGTTCACATTAAAGTCTGTGGTCTATCGACCTGCTTCAGTGTTTCTCACTCCGCACGCGGGCCATGTCTGAACTGGGGGGTGACAGCAAGTCTCGCCCATGAAAAGATGGATCCAGCGGAGAGGGAGCAGCTGACCTTGGCTGTAAGATAAATCGGTCAGTGATTCGTCGAGGTAACAATGTTCTGTTGGAATTCCTAAGTATGAGCTCTTGTTTCTGTCTCCAGCGTGACGGAAGGATCTTGCCAAGTAATGGACCAAGCAAAGTTTGAACAGTGACGTTTTGACATTGGTGGCTTGAGGAGAGGGTGCCTTGTATTCTGTTCTCAGTACACGATATTTGCGTGGCATTCTGCATAGGTACGTTCCAATGAGACAGGGAAAGGATGGTAGGGTACAGGAAACACGGTGTACAAAGGCTGTTATGAATCTAGTCAAGAAAAAAAGAGCTAGGTAATGATAGAGAGCTAGGAGATTTTAAGGCTAGCAGGAAGGAGCTTAAGAAAGAAATTAGGAGAGCCAGAAGGGGCCATGAGAAGGCCTTGGTGAGCAGGATTAAGGAAAACCCCCAAGGCATTCTACAAGTATGTGAAGAGCAAGAGGATAAGACATGAGAGAATAGGACCAATCAAATGTGACAGTGGAAAGGTGTGTATAGAACCGGAGGAGACAGCAGAGGTACTTAATGAATACTTTGCTTCAGTATTCACTATGGAAAAGGATCTTGGCGATTGTAGTGATGACTTGCAGCAGACTGAAAAGCTTGAGTATGTAGATATTAAGAAAGAGGATGTGCTGGAGCTTTGGAAAGCATCAAGTTGGATAAGTCACCGGGACCAGACGAGATATACCCCAGACTACTGTGAGAAGTGAGGGAGGAGATTGCTGAGCCTCTGGCGATGATCTTTGCATCATCAATGGGGACGGGAGAGGTTTCAGAGGATTGGAGGGTTGCGGATATTGTTCCATTATTCAAGAAAGAGAGTAGAGACAGCCCAGGAAATTATAGACCAGTGAGTCTTACTTCAGTGGTTGGTAAGTTGATGGAGAAGATCCTGAGAGGCAGGATTTATGAGCATTTGGAGAGACATAATCTGATTAGGAATAGTCAGCATGGCTTTGTCAAAGGCAAGTCGTGCCTTATGAGCCTGATTGAATTTTTCTGAGGATGTGACGAAACACATTGATGGTGGAGCAGTAGATGTGTATATGGATTTCAGCAAGGCATTTGACAAGGCTTACTGAGAAAGTAAGGAGGTATGGGATCCAAGGAGAAATTACTTTGTGGATCTAGAAATGGCTTCCAACAGTGGTTGTAGACTGGTCATATTCTGCATGGAGGTCAGTGACCAGTGGCGTGCCTCGGGGATCTTTTCTGGAACCCCTACTCTTCATGATTTTTATAAATGACCCGGATAAGGAAGTGGAGGGATGCGTTAGTAAATTTGCTGTGACACAAAGGTTGGAAGTGCCCTGAAAAGTACTTTCGAATCCTGAGACTCCTCCACGTTGGCATGCTTGCCACAGTCATGGTCAGCAACAGTAACTGTGAGCCTTTTCCAGTTAGATCAGGAGTAAAACAGGGCTGCGTGATTACCCCAACTTTGTTCACCATCTTCATTGTGACAATCATCCACATTATCAAGGATGACCTACCCCCAGGAATCGAAATTGTCTACAGAACAGATGGCAGACTTTTCAATCTTGCCCGTCTCAAATCCAAAACAAGACATCCACGAGTTCCCTCATCGAGTTCCAATACGCAGATGACAACAGTGTCGCAGCTCTCTCAGAAAACCACCTACAACAGATTCTGACTGCCTTCAACCGTGCATACACGAAACTTGGACTTACCATCAATTCCAAGAAGACTCAGATCATCTATCAACCGTCACCAACTGAGACAAATCGGATAGAACCATCAATTCAACTTGATGAAACAACTCTGGAAAACGTGGACCATTTTCCGTATCTTGGAAGTCACCTCTCCTCCAATGTCTACCTTAATGACAAGATCCAACATCGTCTTAAATGCGCTGGAACAGCTTTTGGACATTTCTGAACAAGAGTCTTTCATGATCATGACATCTGAACAGACACCAAAATGTTAGTGTACAAAGCAGCAGTAATCCCAATTCTCCTGTATGCATCAGAAACCTGGACAACATACCGACGACATCTGAAGGCACTTGAAAAGTTCCATCATCGCTGTCTTCAAAACATCTTAAATATCAGCTGGAAAGATAGAAGAACCAACGTCAGCGTGCTAAATGAAGCAAAAACAACAAGCATTGAAGCCTACGTCATCAAGAACCAACTAAGATGGAGCAGTCATGTTGTTCAGATGAAAGACGAACATCTGCCGAAACAAATCTTCTACTCCCAGCTTAAAGAAGGCAAATGTAAAAGAGGCGGACAACAGAAGAGATTCAAAGATGTCTTAAAAGCCAACATGAAGAAATGTAACATCGACATCAACAATTGGGAAACCAATGCCAAGGACAGGAAACTCTGGCAAGCCATCATCCGAGAAGGAACAGCAACTTTCGAAGCCGACAGATCTGCACAATTAGAAGAGAAGAGAAGAAAATGGAAAGAGAGGCAGCAACAACCAAAGCCCGATCTGCCATCTGGAACTACCTGTCCTGAATGCGCAAGAACTTTCAAAGCCAAGATTGGACGCATAAGCCACTTGAGAGCCCATAAGTAGATCAACAGAACGAAGACCATCATCCTCAACCTCGAGGGATAGCCATGATAACAACAGTGTTGTAGGTAGTGTGGAGGGCTGTCAGAGGTTACAGCAGGACATTGATAGGGTGCAAAACTGGGCTGAGAAGTAGCAGATGGATTTCAACCCAGAAGTGTGAAGTGGTTCATTTTGGTAGGTCAAATATGACAAAAGAATATAGTATAAATGGTAAGATTCTTGGCAGTGTGGAGGATCAGGGGGATCTTGGGGTCCGAGTCCGTAGGGCGCTCAAAGCAGCTGCACAGGTTGACTCTGCGGTTAAGAAGGCATACAGTGCATTGGCCTTCATCAACCATGGGATTGAGTTTAAGAGCTGAAAGGTAATATTGCAGCTATATAGGACCCTGGTCAGACCCCACTTGGAATACTGTGCTCAGTTCTGGTGGTATCACTTTGGGAAGGATGTGGAAACCATAGAAAGGGTGCAGAGGAGACTTACAAGAATGTTGCCTGGATTGGGGAGCAGGCCTTATGAAAGCAGGTTGAGTGAACTCGGCCTTTTCTCCTTGGAGCGACGGAGGATGAGAGGTGACCTGATAGAGGTGTATACGATGATGAGAGGCATTGATCATGTGGATAGTCAGAGGCTTTTTCCCAGAGCTGAAATGGCTAGCACGAGAGGGCATAGTTTTAAGGTGCTTGGAAGTAGGTACAGAGGAGATGTCAGGGGTTAGTTTTTTACACAGAGAGTGGTGAGTGTGTGGAATGGGCTGCTGGCGACAGTGGTGGAGGCGGATATGATAGGGTCTTCTAAGAGACTCCTGTAGCTCAGAAAAATAGAGGGCTATGGACAACCCTTGGTAATTTCTAAGGTAAGGACATGTTCGGCACAGCCTTGTGGGCCGAAGGGTCTGTAGGCTTTCAATGTTTCTATGTCCTGACTCTATATTCCGGGAGTCCTGAGTCTGCAGAGTGAGCTTTAGTCTACATTGAGTTTCTCTGGTATCCATCCTAAGCTTTTCAAATCACAAGTACCCAGGTTCCCAGCTTTGTGGTCTCGTGACTCAGATCTGCATAACAAATGAGCGCTTCAAGCGAGCTTTTCAATTGATTCAACATTCAAGTCAAGCCCAAATTCTGGACAGCCCCACTCCAAACGCTGATCCCTGGCTGGAGTGTGCCAAAAACACAACTAAAGTAGCCCTTTCGGAGTATTTTAACCCCTTGATGAAAGTCGTGGTACAGACTGGGAAAATTGAACTTTCATGTAACAAATTAAACAGATCTACAGAGAACCACCTAGCTTAGCGATGAAAGAAACCTGTCTATGCTCTCTTGATCTGTGAAATTGAGAGTTTATACTTTATACTTTATTGCCGCCAAACAGTTGGTACTAGAACGTACAATCATCACAGTGATATTTGATTCTGTGCTTCCCGCTCCCTGGATTACAAATATCAAATATTAAAAATAGTAAAAATAGTAAAAATTTGTAAATATTAAAAATTTAAATTATAAATCATAGAAAATAGAAAAATGGGAAGTAAGGTAGTGCAAAAAAACCGAGAGGCAGGTCCGGATATTTGGAGGGTACGGCCCAGATCCGGGTCAGGATCCGTTCAGCAGTCTTATCACAGTTGGAAAGAAGCTGTTCCCAAATCTGCCGTACGAGTCTTCAAGCTCCTGAGCCTTCTCCCGGAGGGAAGAGGGACAAAAAGTGTTTTGGCTGGGTGGGTCGTGTCCTTGATTATCCTGGCAGCACTGCTCCGACAGCGTGCGATGTAAAGTGAGTCCAAGGACGGAAGATTGGTTTGTGTGATGTGCTGCGCTGTGTTCACGATCTTCTGCAGCTTCTTTCCATCTTGGACAGGACAACTTCCATACCAGGTTGTGATGCACCCCAGAAGAATGCTTTCTACGGTGCATCTATAAAAATTAGTGAGGGTTTTAGGGGACAGGCCAAATTACTTTAGTTTTCTCAGGAAGTAAAGGAGCTGGTGGGCCTTCAATATCAATATCCTTCAATATCCTAAACACAAAATACTCTGCAGATGTTGGGGTCAAAGCAACACTCACAACACGCTGGAGGAACTCAGCAGGTCGGGCAGCATCCGTGGAAACGATGAGTCGACGTTTCGGGCCGGAACCCTTCTTCAATATCCTAATTGCCTCTTGATAAAATTGTGAAAGGAAACACTGAGTAAGATTTGAAAAGGTTCATTCTCATAGGTTTCAGGTTTCGTTTCCCCAAGGATTTTTCTGTACGGCCCCAGGGTTTTCTTTTTCTGATCATTTCCAAACCTTATTCAATGTGATTAGGGTTTTTCAATGTCCTCCCCATCTCGAGGACTCCCAAGCCTCCCTCTTGACCTCGCCCGAGGTTTCTTGATCTCAGTCTGTTGGGGTTCCCGGGTCTCAGTCTCTCCGGATCCCTGAGTCTCCCTGCCTCTCAAGTTCCCCAGGTCTCTCAAGTCTTCCCTGGATCTCGAGTTTTCGGGTCTTCCAGGGCCATCAACTGCCAGCTATACGGAGGGGGGTCTTGTAGTGACTACTTCAGGCCTGTGCAGGGCATCAGAGAGCTTTTGGGTTCTGAGGTTTTTAGAGCTCCTGAATTGGATAATTTTTGCTCAAAAGTTATTAATGTTAGTTTCTTGTGTTTTTTTTCTTGAGCGACTCACTCATTGTAAGGCGCTTTCCTGGTGCTTTAAGTTTATTTTGATACATTCAGATTCTGTTAGTTACATTCTTGAAGCAGATGCCTGATTATCTCCAATCGGAGGGTCATCATTTTGAGAACAATTTGTCTCACGGCGTCACTTGGTCGAGCTACCTCTGTATAAGCTCTTGTTTCTGTCTCTACATGGAAGTCTTTGGCTCCGATATTGGCAGTGTACACCATGGCACTTGTCTGCCAGCATCACTGAAGGACATCTTGGACAAGTCCCTCATTCGGGACTTCCAGCGGACACAGGTCTGTGGCGCCTCAGGGGGCTGTGCCTAGAGGGGGGTCCTGTTACAACCACGAATTTGGCAGCACATCAGATTCGGCAATTGTGCTCGTGAATATGCACGTGTCAGCTAATTATTATTTCATTGTGAGAGTATTTAACTCCATTCATTCCGTCGTAGTTTTTGTCGAGACTTGGACATAGCTAAGCTTCATTAGCCACATTCCGCCTTGCCTGAGGAATTGGACTGTTGATTCAACTGACCCTGAAGACCAGTGGTATTCATTTTATTCGTAGTTGTTTTTTTCAGCCGCAGTGTAGGCTTCGTTTTCCATTTGAGAGTTTTAGTTAACGGCCCAGTTTGGCCTAGCGTTTATTGTTTTTTTCCCGTCTAACATTGTTCGCATTAAAGTCTGTGAACTCACTCAGTTTCTATCATCCGCACTTGGACCATATCCGCACCTGGTGACACGAAATCATTAAAATACAGCATAAAAAGAAGTGGTCCCAACACCGACCCCTGCAGAACACCACTAGTCACTGGCAGCCAACCAGAAAAGGATTCTTTATTCCCACTCACTGTCTCCTACCAATCAGCCAATGCTCTAACCGTGTTAGTAACTTTCCTGTAAGGGGCTCTAACCTAGTAAGCAGCCTAAACACAAAATACTCTGCAGATGCTGGAGTCAAAGCAACACTCACAACACACTGGAGAAACTCAGCAGGTCAGACAGCATCCGTGGAAAAGATCGGTCGACTTTTCGGGCCGGAACCCTTCATCAGGACTGTGAAGGGTTCTGACGAAGGGTTCCGGCCCAAAACGTCGACCGATCTTTTCCATAGATACTGCTTGGCCTGCTGGGTTCCTCCAGCATTTTGTGCATTGTTGGTTCAATTTCCAGCATCTGCAGATTTCCTTTTGTTTGTGACTAGTCCATCCACTTTGATATTGCTTGCTTTCATATTTCATCTTTTCGCTCCTGATGATTCCTTTAGTTGCTTTCTGTAGGTTTTTCAAAGTTTCCCAATGCTGTCTTTCAGCTATTTTTTACTTTGTATACCCTCTTTTGCTTTTACATTAGCTTTGATGTTCCTTGTCAGACACAGTTGTATTATTTTGCCATTTGAGTATTTATTTGTTTTTGGAAAACATCTATCCTGCACCACCTTCATTTTTTTTCCCCAGAAACTCGAGCCATTACAGCTCTGCTGTCATCCCTGTCAGCATCTCCTTCCAATTTACTTTGGCCAACTCCTCTCTCATACCACTGTAATTTCCTTTACTCAGCTGAAATACTGCTACATCCAACTTTACTTTCTCCCTATCAATTTCAAGCTGAACTCAATCATATTGTGATCACTATCTCCTACCCCTATTCACCTCCGGTTCATTACATAATACCCAATCCGGTACAGCTGATCCCCTATTAGGCTCAATGACAAACTGCTCTTTAAAAAGTCATCTCGTAGCGTTCAACAAACTCTCTTGGAATCCATTACCAACCTGATTTTCCCAATCTATCTGTATGTTAAAATCTTCCATGACTACCATAACATTGTCCTTTTGATTCGCTTTTTCTATTTCCTGTTGTAATCTGTGCTCCACATCCCAGCCACTGTTGGGAGGCCTGTATATAACTGCCATCAATGTCCTTTTACCCTTGCAGTTTCTTAACTCAACCCACAAGGATTCAATATCTTCCGATCCCATGTCACACCTTTCTACTGATTTGATGTCATTCTTTACCAGCAGAGCCACACCACCCCCTCTGCCTCCGATACACATTCTATCCCTCCAATACAATGTATGAACTTGGACGTTCAGCCCCAGCTACAACCATCCCTCAGCCACGATTCAATGATGGCCACAACATCATACCCAACAATCTGTAATATTGCAGTAAGATTATCTGCCTTATTTCTTATACTCTGTGCATTGAGATAAAACACTTTGAGTGCTGTATTTGCTACCTTTTTTGACTCTGCATCCCTAATGCACTGATACTCGCTCTGCTGGCTGTAATTTTGTCCCATCAGCTGCCTGCCCTTCTTGACAGTCTGACTGCATGCTATGTTTTTTTTTAACCATCATCCTATCCTGCGTCCATTCACTCTGGTTCCCACTCCCCTGTCAAATTAGTTTAAACCTTCCCCCAACAGCTCTAACAAACGTGCCACGAGAATGTTGCCCCCCCCCTCGAGTTCAGGAGCAACTCATCCCTTTTGAACAGGTCAAACCTCCTTCAACAGAGATCTGAATGATCCAAGAACCTGAAGCCCTGCCTCCTGCACCGGCTTCTCAGCCACACATTTAATCTGCCAGATCATCCTGTTTCTACCTCAATGGTGCATGACACAGGTAGCAATCCAGAAATTACTACCCGGGAGGTCCTGCTTCTCGATTTTCTACCTAGCTCTCTAAATTCTCTTTTCAGGACCTCTTCTTTTCCTTCCTAAGTCATTGCTACCGATATGTACCAAAACATCAGGCTGCTCTTCCTCCCCCTCCAAAATGGTGTAGATGTGATCTGAGATGTCCCTGGCATCTGGGAGGCAACATATCATCTGGGTGTCCCATTCATGTCCACAGAATCTCCTGTCTGTTCCTCTGACCATTGAACCCCCATAACTACTGCTCCCCTCCTCTCCCTCTTTCCCTTCTGCACCAGACCCATGCTCAGAGCCAGTAACCTGGTCTCCGTGGCATTCCCCTGGGAGGTCATCTTCCACAACAGTATCAAAAACTGCATACTTATTTTTGAGGGGAATGCCACAGGGATGCTCTGTGCTAACTGCCTTTTCACATTTGCATTTAAGTCACCCAACTACTCACCTCCTGAAACCTTGGGGTGACGACTTCTGTGTAACTCTGACCGATGATCTCCTCACTCTCTCCCATACAACCCGAAGGTCATCCAACTGCTGCTCCAGATCCCTAACAGTCTTCAAAGAGCTGCAGTTGGATGCACTTCGCACAGATGTAGTTCACTGGGAGACTCTGGGTCTCCCAGGACTCCAACATCCGCCATGAAGAACACCCAACAAATATTTACTACACTAGGCATCCCTGACACAGTAAGAAAAAAGGGAAACTTAACAGAAACTTACAAATTGTCACTATTTGTAAGTGTTGTAACTTTAAACGCTGACAATGTAAATACATTGAAGCTCTAAAATGTTTCAAACTATAGGTTGTGGTATGTTTATTTAGAAAATTTATGGATTATATTTGTTAACACATAGAGTATTTCACAACTAAATTAACATAACTTTCAAAATTATATTAACATTATGTAAAAGAGAATTCCAGCTCCCTGGCTACGAAGGCTATGTGCGTGGGAGCATTTCAGTTACTGCGCGGCCATGCATCTGCACAACTTAGAAGCAACGATAGTGGTTAGCACAACAGTTTACAGCACCAGCCACCTGGGTTCTATCTCCACTGCTGTCTGTACATTCCTCTCGTGACGCTGTGTGTTTCCTCTGGGTGCTCTGGTTTCCTCCCATGTTCCGAAGATGTACCAGTTAGGGTTAGTAATTTGTACAAGCAAGCCAGCAGACGAAGTGCCACACCTCCTCCCTCACCTCCACTGAGGGCACCAAACAGTCCTTCCAGGTGAGGCAACCCTTCACCTGTGAGTCTGCTGTGGTGGTCAGGGGTGTCCGGCGCTCCCAAAGCGGCCTCCTCTACACTGTTGAGACTTTGTGGATTTGGGGACTGCTTCATCAAGCACCTCCACTCCGTCCGCCACAAGTGTGACCTCCTGGTGGCCAAACATTCTAATTCCAATTCCCATCCTTGTTGATCCATGGCATCCTTTTGGGACAAGAAGAGGCCACTCAGGGTGAAGGAGTGACCTACTCCAAGGTCAAACCTTATGTCCCGTCTGAGTACCCATCAACCTGATGGAATGACCATCAATTTCTCTTTCCAGTGAACAAACTTCCCCCTGCCCCTTCCTCTATTCCCCATTCTGACCTTTCATTTTGTTTTCTCACCTCTCTATTACCTCCCCCTGGGTCCCCTCCTCCTATTTCTCTCTCCTATCAGATTCCATCCTCGCCAGCCCTTTAACATTCCCACCCAACTGGCTTCACCCTATCACTTTCCACCTAGCCTCTTTCCCTGCCACCACCACCACCTTCCCCTTTTAATTCAGACTTCTTCCCCCTTCCTTTCCAGTCCCACTGAAGGGTCTCGGCCCAAAACGTCAACTGCACTCTTTTCCATAGATGCTGCCTGGCCTGTGCTGAGTTCCTCCAGCATTTTGTGTGTGTTACTGTGGGCAAGCTACATTGGTGTCAGAAGTACAGTGACACTTTCGGGCTACCCAGCACATCCTCAGATTCAGATGGTTGTTGATGCAAACAATGCATCTCACTGTGTTTTTATGTACTTGCGACAAACGGAGCTCGTCACACTGTGTGCGGGGAGGAGGAGGTGCTGGAAAGGGCCAGATTGAGGTGTGTGGGCCATGGGAATGGCAGTGACATGGAGGGTTTAGAGAGGCCAGGATGGTCTTCCCAAGGAAGGGAGGGGAGATATGAAATAATGAGGGGTTTCACCAGGGAGAGGGTTGAGTGAGGTGGATGAGGGGTGAAGGATTGGAGGTGAGGAATGAAGGGTTGGAGATGAGGGGTGAATGGAAGTGAAGAAATGAGCAGGTGAGAGGTGAGGGGTCGTGGGGTGCAGAGGATACCCTGAAACTTGGCCACCCTTTACAAGGTGGACTGTGTCATTATTGGTGGTGGGTGGGTATCGCCGGACCCCTCCCTCTTCACTGACTCAGCTCCTGAGTTGAGTGTTTGCACGGAGGGCAGCAGGTGGTGGGCTGGTTGGGAAGTTCTGGTGGAGGACGGAGTCTTGTATTCAATCTGTCTCCGTGCTCTGGGAGATGTTTGGGTGCCGAGCAGCCTGATCTGCTGAGTTCCACCATTTTATCTGTTGCCTAAAATTCATTTATTATTGTGGCCTGTACAGTGACAAGTATATAGCACAGTACAGGCCATTCGGCCGAACTTTTAACCTACTCCAAGGTCAGTCTAACGTCTCCCTCCTCTGTAGTCTTCCATTTTTCTATCATAGAAACATAGAAACATAGAAAATAGGTGCAGGAGTAGGCCATTTGGCCCTTCGAGCCTGCACCGCCATTTATTATGATCATGGCTGATCATCCAACTCAGAACCCTGCACCAGCCTTCCCTCCATACCCCCTGATCCCCGTAGCCACAAAGGCCATATCTAACTCCCTCTTAAATATAGCCAATGAACTGGCCTCAACTGTTTCCTGTGGCAGAGAATTCCACAGATTCACCACTCTTTGTGTGAAGAAGTTTTTCCTAATCTCAGTCCTAAAAGGCTTATGTGTTTGGGACCGAAACCCTTCATCAGGATTTAATTCATGAAGCTAAAAGCGGCAAAGGTTTAAAGTTCAAAGTAACTTTATTATCAAAGTACATGTTTGTCATTAAGCTTCACTTTCTGTCGGGCATATGTCGGGTATATGGAGGAATTTAAGGTGGGGACTTATATGGGAGGCAGGGTTTGAGGGTCGGCACAACATTGTGGGCCGAAAGGCCTATACTGTGCTGTACTATTCTATGTTCTATACTCAATAAATCCAATTGAAATCGAGAACAGGAGATGACAAGCCGTTGAGTCCAGAGATGGTGGGAAAGTTCGGTTATAGAAGAAGAGAAGTTATCCCCACTGATAGGACTCTTCTTGGGTTTCCAGGCGGGGACTGGTATCGATTTGAACGGACGTTTCGATGATAAACTCTGCAGAGCTTGTTATCGATACCCAAAACACACATTAAAGTTGCTGGTGAACGCAGCAGGCCAGGCAGCATCTCTAGGAAGAGGTACAGTCGACGTTTCGGGCTGAGACCCTTCGTCAGGACTAACTGAAGGAAGAGCTAGTAAGAGATTTGAAAGTGGGAGGTGGAGGGGGAGATCCGAAATCGATACCCGTACCCAGCTGGAAGCCCGAGGAGAGTTCATTCCTCATAGACGCCGGGCCTTTTTATTTTAAATCCCCACTGGTTCAAGAGTCTGATGATTGAGGGTTAATAGCTGTTCCTGAACCCGGTGGTGGAGGTCCCTGATGATGGATGTTGCTTTCCTGTGACAGCGTTCCGTGTGGATGTGTTCCATGGTGGGAGGGTTTTAACCATGATAGACTGGGCTGAATCCACTATGTTTTGTAGGATTTTCCGTTCAAGGGCATTGGTGTTTCCATACCAGGCTGTGATACTCTCCACTACACATCTATAGAAGTCTGTCAAAGTTTTAGATGTAATGCCGAATCTTCGCAAACTCCTAAGGAATCACAATTCCTTAAAATCGCCGCGTACAAGAACTGGTGCTGTTCTTGACTTCGATTTGCAAGATTTACGGAGCTTCCCTGCAATGGAACTGGACTCTCTGACGGTGGTGTCTGAAAAGAGGATGCTGTCCAAGTTGCATGCCATCTTGGACAATGTCTCCCATCCACTACATAATGTACTGGGTGGGCACGGGAGTACATTCAGCCAGAGACTCATTCCACCGAGATGCAACACAGAGCATCATAGGAAGTCATTCCTGCCTGTGGCCATCAAACTTTACAACTCCTCCCTTGGAGGGTCAGACACCCTGAGCCAATAGGCTGGTCCTGGACTTATTGCCTGGCATAATTTACATATTACTATTTAACTATTTATGGTTTTATTACTATTTATTATTTATGGTGCAACTGTAACGAAAACCAATTTCCCCCGGGATCAATAAAGTATGACTATAAAGAGGGGAAACTTCTTTCTGCCTTCCGTTCAGACACGCGAGCTTGTTCAAAAGGAAAACAGAGTGTTACAGTAACAGTGAAAGTGCAATGCAGACGAAGTTCAAAGTGAATTTATTATCGAAGTGCATGTCCGTCACCATACACAAGCCTGAGATTCATTTATTTGCGGGCATACTCAGTAAATCCAACAGCCAGTGAAAGACTGCGCCGCCAGGGCGGACAACCCGCGTGTACGTGGGGGGGGGGAGAGGGTGTTCCCGAGTCTGATCGCAGCGGGGTAGATGTTGTTGAGCCCGGTATCGGGATTTTGTACCCCCTCTCCCGACGGGAGAGGGGAGATGAGGGAACGTTCAGGATGGGAGAGGCTGTTGGTTCTGCTGGCTGCTTTACTGAATGTAGGTGGAGTTCGTGGAGGGGAGGCTGGCTCCCGCGACGTGTTGAGCTGTGTCCACAGCTCTAGTTGCCTGCGCTCCCCCGAGAGCAGAGACCACGCCAAGCCCTGATTCATCCGGACAGGGTGCCGTCGGAGGTGCTTGGATTAGAAACGGGTGGGTGATTTCCAAGCACAAACTCAAGAAATTCTGGATTCAGTCCTGATGAAGGGTCTTAACCCGTAACGTCGACTGACTATTCCCCTCCATAGTGCCCCCCCCGGCCTGCTAAGCTCCCCCAGCATTTTGAGTGATTTATTAAGGGACTCAAATGACACCCCCCCCCCCCACGAACTCCCGAGAAAACAAAACGCAAGTAGTAGAAAAACACAAAGGAACAATCCCAAAAGAGTTATAGGAGCGGGTTCTAACTGCCCAAAAGGATCAAGTTTTAATGCGAGAATCTTGGGGGAACTTTCTCCAACACGCAGTCCTAACGGCGCCAGTGACACGAAACAAAAACAGCTGAACGCCGCAGCGACCTTAACATCACACAGTAGAGTAATTACAAATGCTGCGGGTCCGGCCAGGCTGACCCAAGACCCAAGATTTCTGTGCCTCTGTGTGTGTGTATGTCAGACAGAGACAGAGAGTAGTGTGTGTGTGTGTGTGTGTGTGTGTGTGTGTGTGTGTGCCTGAGAGGAAAAAAATGTGTGTCTCTGTGTGAGAGAGACTATGTGTATGTTTGTGTCTGTGTGAGTGTGTGTGTCTCTGTGTCTCTCTTTCTGGGCACCTCTCTGCGCGTCTTCTCCCCACCTCTTTCATCTCTTTGTCTCTCTCTCTCTCACACACACACACCTGTTTCTTTTTCGCTCTGTCCTTCCCTCTCTATTTCTCCAAATCATTCTTCACCTCCGGGCCCCTCGTTTTCCTTTCCCTTTCTGTCTCTCCGTCCCGGTCCTGCTCCCTCCACGCCCTTTCCCCCCGGTCAGACGCCTGCCCAGCCGGGACAGGGAATGCGTGACTGTGTGTAGGGGCCGGACTGTCCCGCCCAGTTCCCTCTCACCCCGCCCCGAGTATAAAGCTCCAGCGGCCAGTACGCGGAGAGCGACCGGTGTGTCAGGACAGCGTCTGCAGCAGCACCTCGTCCTCACCCGTTCAGCCCGGAGAGGAGATCAGCAGGCAGTCACCGGCGCTAGGGCGTCTCGTCTTCACGCCGAGTGGTGAGTCTAACCGGGAAACGGGCGGAGGGAGGGGAGTGGGGGAAACGGAGACAGGGAGTGGGGAGGGAGGGCGTAGAACAGGGAGGAGGAGAGGGTGAGGAAAGGAGAGGGAAAGCAGGATGAGGAAGGAAGGGTTAGGGTGAGATGGTCAAGAAAAGAGGGGAAGGGATCGAGGGGTGGGAGGGAGAATGGGGAAGAGTGGATGGAGAGGAAAGGAAGGCGAGAGAGGGAGAAATAGAAGAAAGGAGGATGGGGTGGAGGGAGGAGGATGGGGTGGAGGGAGGAGGATGGGGTGGAGGAGAGGGACGGGTGGTCAATGGGGGAAGGAGGTTGAAGGAGGTTGAGAGAGGGACGGGCCAGTTGTGGAGGGAAGGGGAGGAGGCGGCTTGGCGGGAGAGGAGACGGTAGTGGAGTGGGATCTAAGGTGGTCTCCTGGCTGGTGTCTTGCAGGGTCCCCTAGCGAAGAGGCTTGTGGATCTGGGAGAGGACAGGCTGCATGTGGTTCTTCCTGCAGAGCCTGGGCCTGAGCGGGCAAGGGGGACCCCGGCTCCGGGCCACTCCCTCCCACCCCAACGTGCTGACCCCAGACAGCATTCCCGAGTTCTACATCCCGCCCCGGAGAGCCGCGGTTCCAGCCAGGAGGATCGGCAACCGCCTCAGCCCCCTTCAGACCGCCCGCCGCCATATCATCCGGTTGGAGAGCGTGGGACCCAGCCTGGGACAGGGGGAGGAGGAAGAGGGCGAGGGGGAGGACGAGGAGGAAGGCCCAACTCTGGGGGCCGGCCTGGTCCCGTTGCATGCCAACCCATCTGAAATCATCTATCTGCCCGAGAGCCCCCACACACGCAGGAAGGAGTCCCTCTTCCACAACTCCGAGGCCTGGCCCTGGGGTTTACTAGAGACGCAGGAGACTAATTCCAGCCCTTGGGCCTCTTTGGAACCACAGAGGCCCAATCTTTACCCGCAGGGGCCTAGTCCCAGCACTTGGACCTCGTTGGGACCACAAGGGCCTAGTCTTTGCCCTCAGGGGCCTAATTCCTACCCTTGGTCGTCCTTGGGACTACAGGGGCCTTACCCAAACGCAACGCAGAAGCCTCGAGCCTTGGACAGTGACACGGCCTCCTCGGCTGACTCCTCACCTCTCGGCTCTCCGTCTCCCCCGCGAGCCCATGAGCCGAGCTGGGCACCCCGCCGCTTAGGGCCTCCGCTCGGCTTCCCAGCTCAGGAAAGGACACTAACCCTGGACCAGGGTGGGACACTGAGCCTGGAGGCCGAGTACAGTCCCGAGGGCAGCAGGCTGCACCTCAGGCTGCTGGCGGCCCGCGGCCTCTACCCTCCTCCCTTTCCGACCCGGGACGTGGGCTGCTGCGTGTCCCTCTGCCTCCTGCCCGGCAAGTGCCAGAGGCAGCGAAGTGCCGTGATCAGAAGGAGCCGGGAGCCCGTCTTCAACGAGGACTTCTTCTTCGAGGGACTGCGGCAGGACGAGCTGAGCCAACGGCTCTTGAAGATCAAGGTCCTGAACCGGGGCTCGGGGGTCAGGAGGGACTGCGTGATGGGGCGCTGCCACTTGGAACTGTCCGCCCTACTCCCCGCGGCCCACGCCCTGAGCCGGGGCTAGCAGTGGCGAGGGACCGAATTCCACCACGTACAGCTGCCTGCTGTTTGTTGCGATATTTATGCTGTTTCGTAATAAAACGTTTTACTGACCCCTCTGGCTCTCGCAGCTGATTTACTGGCACGGAGGAAGTGGGCCGAATGGCTTTGAGGAGATTCAGGGAGGGAGCGGGGGGGGGAGGGTAGGAAAGGGATGGAGTGGAAGGGAGTGAGGAGAGAGGGACAGAGGGGAGAGGGGGAAGGAGGAGAAGGGAGTGAGGGGTGAGGGACAAAGGGAGACAGATGGAGGGGAGGATGGGGAGGGAGGGAGGACTGGGGAGATGGAGGGAGAAAAGGAGAGATCAAAGGTGGAAGAGGATGGGAAGGGAAGGTGAGGGGGAGATAGGGAGAGGGAGGAAGAGAGAATTGGGGGAGATGGAAGGAGAAATGAGGAAATCAGAGGGGGGAGAGGATGAGGGGCAGGATGGAGGACAGGGAAAGAGGGGGAGTGTCCCAGGACAACTTGGGCCGTTGACGGGGACAGTGGGTGAGCGATGGGGGAAGAGAGAGGACAAGAAGATAGTTAGCACTCTAATCGCATTTCATTGAAGCTGGCCGGTTCTGTCACGAACAGTGGCAGGCTCAGAGAATTCAGCCATGAAGCGCAATATTCCGGGCAGAGGGCGAGGTGCTGTTCCTCAAACCCATGCTGGGGTTTCGATGGAACATTGTAAGGACCTATTGCGGAGAGTGGTGAGGTGAGGAGGGTGGAATCTGTGGCGAGAGAGAGGGGGTGGAAGGGGACAACCTTCCAAGCGATTGAAAGCAGAAAACGATGTCAATGCTCAGCAGGCCAGGCAGTGTTTTCAGAGGGTAGTAAGTTAGTTAACCACACTGCCCCTACTGAGGCATAGGCTGCCAACAGCAGGTCGCCAGAGTCCCCTGTGCTGGGCCGGTCTTTCACGTTGTCCCCAGGTGTAGCCCATCTTGGTGGATTCATCCCCTTCCAAGGATGAGCTTCTGTTGGTGTCGCTGTAGCTCTGGGCATTTATGGGATGGGGGTTGCATGCAATGTTCCCTCTAATTTAGACTGACCAGTGTGCGCGAACATCTTGTGCGGTACAGTTATTTTTTTCTTGGCCCAGTGACAACGTGCGCATTGAATTTTATTTAGCGAGGTATTCATTTTAACAGCTAGCAAAACGCTGTCAATAAGAACTTTGATCTCTGGGCCTGATCGCGTTTCCTCTCGTTCATCTGCACTCTCACAAAACGCACTCAGCAAACTCGGAGGGTAATAAAGGCTTTTGTGCACCGTCCATATATGATTTGATTACTAAATGACGCTTTAAAATGTCTAGTTTCCAAACATCTCTCCACCTCTTCCCACTTGCAAATTCTCCAGCAACTTTTGCTTCGCGACAACACACGCAGCTAACACCAATTTCTGTAGTGTACAGAAATATTTCTCGTAGCTGCAGGTTCCTGACCTCACGAGCTTTCGGTGTAGCAGTTTCTACTGTTTCATTAAGCCATTCCGCTTTAAATGAGCTAGCCGTTTTATTGCGCTTCGTTCCTTTGCTTCTTTGGATAGTGAGTCAATAATTTATTCAATAAGAACAGTATAAACAAGCCAGTTCTAAAATCTGCAGACAAATCATCACAAACTCCACGTTGTCTACATCAACAACCGGAAATGGAAACGTGGTTGTGTACGACCATGAAATGTACTTCACCTGCCGACGAGGTAGAGGGTGTGCGCAGTTTAAATTCCTCTGTGCGCTCGTAGCAAAAGATGAGTGCGCGCACACCTTAGATGGAACATTGCCGACCCCGTGCCCAATTTCACAGCCGGGCTTGTGTGTGTGTGTGTGTGTGTGTGTGTGTGTGGGGGGGGGGGGGGGGAAGAGTTGTTAAATCAAAACAAAGGAAAGAGGCGCAGAGAAGGTGTAGGGAGGACAGGTGAGATGGTTTACCGGTAACTGTCATCACCTGCACCGAGGTCCAGTGACAAACTTTGCTTTTCATGTCGTCCGTACAGAACTTTTCATGACATCAATACAGCGGGGTCGTACAAGGGAAAGGCGATTACAGAATGCAGAATAAAGTATTACAGTTGCAGAGAGAGTGCAGTGCAGGCAGGTGTTGTAAGGGGCGTGACAAAATAAATTGTGAAGTCGAGAGTTCACCTTATCATTCAAGACTCTAATAACAGTGGGTTAAAAGCTGCCTGCCGTACGTACTTAGAGATGCTGCCTGGCCTGCTGCGTTCACTAGCAACTTTGATGTGTGTTGCTACGTACTTTCAGATCTCCTGACTGAGGGGAAGAGAGAATGTCGGGGTGGGTGGGGTCTATGATTAGGCTGTTTACCGAGTGCAGACGAGTCCATGAAGGGGAGGCCGGTTCCCGTGATGTCCGCGGCTCCCTGCAGTTGTTTGCGGTCTCGGGCAGAGTTACCGAACCGAGCCGTCCCGTGACGCGTGGGGATAGGATGGTCTCCGTGGTGCGCCTGTAAACATCGTGGAGATACACACAGACCCTCACTGGGGGATGGGTCTCTCTCTCTATCTCACTCACTCTCTCTCTCTCTCTCACTCTCTCACACTCTCTCGCTCTCTCACTCTCACACTCTCACACTCACTCTCACACACACGCAGCAAGCGATCGGGTAAGTAGATAATGTGTCGGGCTTTATCACGAGAGAGGCTTTGAGTACAGGATGAGACTGTCTCACCGCCCTGGCGAGAGCGCACTGGGAAGACTGCATAGTTCTGGCCCCTTGACCCAGGAAAAGATGTCCTTGCCACGGAATGAGTGCCGTGAAGATCCACCAGACTCGGAGGGCGGGGTCCAGGGACGGTAGGTTTGGGGACAGAGTAAGGCGACCGGGACTCTGTCCTCTGGGGTTGGGAAGATCGAAGCGACTGGGCTCGACGGAGAGGGTGTCTCTCCTGCGCGTCACTGTCTCAGACTGAGAAGTTGGCCATTTGGGACGGGGACGGGGACCGTCTCTTCACCTGGAGGGCTGGGGAATCGGTGGGATCCTCCCCCCCCCAGAGGCTCCATCACTGAGTGGGTGGGTGTTGAGGGAATCTGTGGATATTGCATGATCTGGGGGTGGCGGGGAGGGGGGAGGTGTTAGATGGGGAGAATGACACTAGTGGGTCTTCAGTGGTCAGAGCAGAGGGACCTGGTTCAGTGACATATGAATGATGAACGAGGGAGAAAGAGAGAGGAGAGGTATTGCACATTGCTTCAAGAGTCAAGATTGTTTAATGTCATTTCCAGTACACAATTGTAAAGGAGGATGAAATAATTGTTACTCCGGATCTGATGCAGCACAAAAATCGCAGTAAGATAAAGTACACAATAATAACAAAAAATATAAATACATAAGGCAGCTTGATTGATTGTACCCATAAAGGGACGCTAGGCACAGAAAGTTACTGACAGGAAATGATAAAGTTGTGGAGGGGTGGGTTGGTGGGTGAATATGTTGCTGATTTGGCGAAAGTAACTGTTTTTGATTCTGGAGTTTCTGCTGTGAATGCGACATAGCCTCCTCCCTGATGCGAGTGGGACAAGCAGTTCATGAGCAGGGTGGGTGGGATTCCTCATGATACGGCTGACCTTTTACCGGCATCTCTCTCTATATATACATCCTTGATTTTGGAGGCCAAACTAGGGTAGGATTTGCAAAGTGAATGGCAGGGCACTGAGGAGTGTGGTAGAGCAAGACCTGGCAATTCAAATCCATCATTTATTAAAAGTGTCATCACAGGGTCATAAAGAGAGCTTTTGGCACACTGGCCTTCATAAACCAAAGTATTGAGTACAGAAGATGGGATGTTATAGAAGACATAACATATAGAAGTTGTACAAGACATTGGTGAGGCCAAATATGGAACATCGTGTGCAGTTCTGATCACCAACATATAGAAAAGATATCAAAAAGATTGAAAGAGTACAGAGAAAATTTATAAGGATGTTGTTGGGACTTGAGAACTTGAGTTATTGGTTAGGACTTTATTCCCTGGAAGGTAGGACAATGAGGGGAGACTTGATTGAGGTCTAGAACATAGAAACATAGAAAACCTACAGCACAATACAGGCCCTTCGGCCCACAAAGCTGTGCTGAACATGTTCTTACCTTAGAAATTACCTAGGGTTACCCATAGCCCTCTAATTTTCTAAGCTCTATGTAGCCATCCAGGAGTCTTTTAAAAGACCCTATCATTTCCGCCTCACCACCATCGCTGGCAACCCATTCCACATACTCACCACTCTCTGTGTAAAAAAACTTACCCCTGTCATCTCCTCTGTACCTGCTTCCAAGCACCTTAAAACTATGCCCTCTCTTGCTAGCCATTTCAGCCCTGGGAAAAAGCCTCTGACTATCCACATGATCAATGCCTCACATTATCTTATACACCTCTATCAGGTCACCTCTCATTCTCCGTCGCTCCAAGGAGAAAAGGCCGAGCTCACTCAACATATTCTCATAAGGCATGCTCCCCAATCCAGGCAAAATCCTTGTAAATCTCCTCTGCACCCTTTCTATGGTTTCCATGTCCTTCCTGTAGTGAGGTGACCAGAACTGAGCACAGTATTCCAAGTGGAGTCTGACCAGGGTCCTATACAGCTGCAACATTACCTCTCGGCTCTGAAACTAAATCCCATGGTTGATGAAGGCCAATGCACTGTATGCCTTCTTAACCACAGAGTCAACCTGTGCAGCTGCTTTGAGTGTCCTGTGGACTCAGACCCCAAGATCCATCTGATCCTTCACACTAACAAGAATCTTACTATATAATGGCATATTACTATACTATATATTACTATACTATACTAGAGTACTATATTCTGCCATCATATTTGACCCACCAAAATGTACCATTTCACACTTATCTGGGTTGAACTCCATCTGCCATTTATCAGCCCAATTTTGCATCCTGTCAGTGTTCCGTTGTAAACTCTGACTGCCCTCCACACTATCCACAACACCCCCAATCTTTGTGTCATCTGCAAATTTACTAACCCATCCCTCCACTTCCTTATCCAGGTCATTTATAAAAATCACAAAGAGTAGGGGTCCCGGAACACATCCCTGAGGCACACCACTGGTCACCAACCTCCATGCAGAATATGACCCGTCTACAACCACTCTTTGCCTTCTCTGGGAAAGCCGGTTCTGGATTCACAAAGCAATGTCCCCTTGGATCACAAAGCTATGCCGACTACTCCTAATTATATTATGCCTCTCCCGATATTCATAAATCCTGCCTCTCAGGATCTTTTCCATCAACTTACCAACCACTGAAGTAAAACTCACTGGTCTATAATTTCCTGGGCTATCTCTACTCCCTTTCTTGAACAAGGGAACAACATCCGCAACCCTCCAATCCTCTGGAACCTCTCCTGTCCCCATTAATGATGCAAAGATCATTGCCAGAGGCTCAACAATCTCCTCCCTCGCCTCCCACAGTAGCCTGGGGTACATCTCATCCGGTCCCGGTGACTTATCCAACTTGATGCTTTCCAAAAGCTCCAGCACATCCTCTTTCTTAATATCTACATGCTCAAGCTTTCCAGTCTGCTGTAAGTCATCCCTACAATCGCCAAGATCCTTTTCCGTAGTGAATACTGAAGCAAATTATTCATTAAGTACCCCTGCTACCTCCTCCGGTTCCATATACACTTTTCCACTGTCACACTTGACTGGTCCTATTCTCTCACGTCTTCTCCTCTTGCTCTTCACATACTTGTAGAACGCCTTATAGGTCTATAAGATTATGACGGATATGGGTAGGTTAGCTTTTTCCACTGAGGTTGGGTGAGACTAGAGGTCATGGGTTAAGGGTAAAAGGTAGAATATTTAGGGGAAACATGAGAGGAAACTTCTTCACTCAGAGGGTGGTGAGAGTGTGGAACAAGCTGCCAGTGGAAGTGGTTCATGCAAGCTCGATTTCAACACAAGAGAAATTTGGATAGGTACGTGGATGGGAGGGATATGAAGGGCTATGGTCTGGGTTGATGGGACTGAGCAGAATAACATTTTGGCACAGACTAGATGGGCTGAAGGGCCTGTTTCTCTGCTGTAGTGCTCTATGACTTCATGATCTGAACCCACAAGTGATTAAAGACAGAGCTTCACAGAGCGAGGGTGAGAGATGAAAGCCTTCCTTTGATCTGTTCTTCACTGTGCACATCAAACCACCCTCGGAACTCAGTGCCATTGTCCTTTGAGCCTCTACATTCTCTGACAGCCCCCCACAACCATCCTGACCTTTAGATGCTCGAAGATCCAGATTGATCCGTCCCAACCAGAGCTGGGTCCCTACCACCTCACCCTGACTCAAGACCCAGCTTGTCGCTGCTCACCCTCCTGGCAGAGCCACCAGCTGCTCCCTCCGTATCAATGAGCCCCTAAATATTCAATCAGGTTAGATGTGGCAAGAGTATACAAAGGGAGATTTACACACATAAATCTCATGTTTATGAGATTGACGAGCTAAGCACACATTTAGCTCATCAGTGAGCATTACTGGAACAAAACAAGCCCACTTCCTCTCAGTCACTGGGTCAGATACTTTTAAAGATTTCCCTCCCTCTCCCTCTTCAAATGCCTTGCTTTTTCCTTCTCTCTCTCTATTTCTCTCCATTTCCCTCTCACTATCTTCCCTCTCTGCTCTATCTTCCTATTTCCCTCTCTCTCATTTTAATCTGTTTTTTCTTTTCCCTCCATCTATCTCTCCACTGCCTCTCTCTTTCTGAGTCCCTTTAATCCCCCCAATGAATCTCACTGTGGAGCTGTCAAACTTCCTTTACATCTATCTTGCTCCAACTCTCAGGCTCTCTCTTGTCATCTGTGTCTGTCTGAACCCCCCCCCCCAACCTCTCTCTCTCTCTCTCTCATCACCAATTTCACTACGCGCTGCTTTTGTATCTCTACCACAAATCCCTCCACCAATGTGTCAGTCCATTTGGCCCATCGAGGCCATACTGGGCATCAACCGCCCATTTACACCCATCCCCATTTCATTCTCCCCACATTCCCACTGACTCCCCCTAAGAATCTACCCCTCACCCACACACCAGGGGCATGATTTACTGTGGGTGCTGGATTATCTGGGAGCACCCAGGGTGGTGCTTTAGTGAGGCGCTGGCTTCAGACAGCTGGGTGTCCACCAGGAGCGGTAAGGAGAGGAGACAGACTGTGCAGGGTATCTCTGAAGCTATTTCCCTCAGCCACAAGTGTCAACAATTCCTTCCATCCAGGGATGCCATCTTCTCACAACGACCTTTGGCAGGATTGTCACATGGATTAGGTATAACCTCGGCTACCCACAGCACCGGAGATCAGGATCGATCCCGGGTATCTGAACTCATGAAGCAGTGGGTCTACCCACTGCACCACTGGGTCAACCCCTGTTCCAGAGGTGGGAAGACCTCTCATAAAGTCTCAATGATGGAAGGCACAACTTAGGTGGAGTTTTTACAGGAGGGAGGGAGGAACTGTGGTCAGTATAATCTGTGGAGTGATTCATGATATTGGTCTGAACCTCGTCAAAATGGGCTCCTGTTCTCCCTCTAACACACTTCTCCACTCCTTAACGATCCTCAACCAGTGTCTATGATGCCTTCCCATAGTAAGTGTGCAAAGCTGCAGGAGATGCCTCTCAGGGTTGTACTCTGATAATAAATTTACTTTGGACATTGAGCTGGAGTTGGAGCTGGACTGACATTAGATTGTCTGGGACGCTGAGAGCGCCATTGACCAGAGCTTTGGCGAGGTGGTTGCACCCAAGGTGCAGGCTGCAAACAGATAGGTAAGGGGAAGAGACCGATGGTGCTGGGTATCTCTGCGGCCACTCCTCTCAGCAACAAATATCAACAATCCCCATCGTCCAAGGGGTGCCACCTTCTCACAGATACCATCAGGCACGATTGGTACAGGTTTATTAATGTCGCATGTATGGAGGTACAATGAAAAGCTTGTCTTGCATACTGTACACACAGATCAAATCATTACCCACTACATTGAGGTACTTCTCTGTGGATTGTCACCTTGTCGCGGTGGAGAAGCTTGTGTGGTCCTGTGATCCCGAGAGCAATGCTGTCTGGAGCCATGCTCCTGGTAGGGTCACCCATGGTGGTAAGGTCGAGTGTGAGGTCCCTGACAAAGAACAATCCAACCAAGACCTCAACGGTGGAACAGGTGGACGAAGTTACTTTGAACTCAACGGCTGTGAAGGCGGACGAAGGCTGCAACAAATCCATCAGCTCCAATCATCGTGGTTTCCATGCCACTGGAATCAGTTGGTTGATTTGCAAAGTATCACGAGCTTCTTGGAGTGCAACATCAAGTACACGTTAAACAAATACACACACAGGCATCTTCACTCTGTGGGCCACTTCTTCAGAACGAAGACCATCATCCTCGACCTCGAGGGATAGCCACAACATTGAGGTAGAACAAGGTAAAACAGTAACAGGATGCAGAATAAAGTGTAATGGCTGCAAAGTGCAGTGCAGGCAGACAATAAGATGGAAGATCATAACGAGGTAGGTGGTGTACTAAAGATTCTGTCCTATCATGCAAGAGATCCATTTAAAAGTCTGATTACAGTGGGATAGAAGCTGTTCTTGAGCCTGTTCAATTGGTCGTGTCTACAGGAGGTGCTCCCTCAAGAAGGCAACGTCCATCATCAAAGATCCCCACCATCCGGGCTAGGCCACCTTCTCACAGAAGCCAGGAACAGCTTCAACCATTCAGTTCTTGAACCAGCCGGGACAACTCTAATCACCACACCAGTACAGCAACATTATGACCACTTTGCACTAAAATAGAATGTTTTTTTTTGTACTAGTTGTGTTTTCTCATAATAACTGCATGTAATTTTTTTAGATTATGAAGACACGTAGTCCCCTTTTATTGTCATTTAGTAATGCATGCATTAAGAAATGATACATTATTTCCTCCAGTGTGATATCACAAAACACAGGACAGACCAAGACTGAAAAAACTGACACTAGTTACAACAGTGCAACAATACCATAACTTGATAAAGAAGTTCGTAAGCACAGTAAGGTTCAAAGTTTCTCAAATGTCCCACATCTCACGCAGATGGGAGAAGGAAGAACTCTCCCTGCCATGCCGACCACAGTCCGACTCTGAGTCATCCGAAAACTTCGAGCTCACATCAGCTCTCCGACACCAAGTACTGAGCACCATCTCTGTCCAAACGATTCGACGTCCTTCTCGGTCGCCAAAAGCAGGCAAGGCCAGGGATTTTGAGGCCTACCCTCCGAAAGTTTCCCGACCACACAGTAACGACAGCAGCGAACGGGCGTTTCAGAAATTTCTCTAGACATTCCTCTGTGATTTCACGTCCATTCTCCATCAAATCAGAATTGTCCACAGCCCCTGTTTAACAGATACGATATCATTTTTCACCAGAGCGCTGCGCACGCGCGCCATCTTCTCCTCCCTACTTTAATTTATGCTTTTCTTATGACTGCTGCATGTATGATGCTGTTGCATTGTCTAATATTGCACCTGTGCACACATGGGCCTGTACAGATGACAATAAACTTGACTTTAGACCCCTTGGATCCCCGCTGGACAGAGAGGTAGTAACCAAGTGAGTGGCACTGAAATTGGTTCTGAGGCTCAGATGGAATTTGGGAGTTCTGCAGGAATCCCTGAAGGTTGAGTCAGAGGTAAGAAATGCAAATGCAGTCTGAGTATTCATTTCAAGAGTGCTAGAATATAAGAGCAGGGATTGGTGAGGTACTGGCCAGACAGCATGGAGTATTGAGAGCAGTTGTGGCACCTATTTCCAAGAAAAGATGTGCTGGCATTGGAGAGGGTCCAGAGGACATTCAAGAGAATGATTCCGGAAATGAAAGTTGGATGGGCCTGCACTCGCTAGAGTTTAGAAGAATGAAGGGGGATCTCATTGAAACATATTGAATATTGAAAGGCCTGGATAGAGTGCATGTAGAGTAGGTGAGTCTAAGACCAGAAGGCACAGCCTCAAGATACAGGGATGTCCATTTAGAATAGAAATGCAAAGGAATCTCTTTAGCCATGGTGAATTCATCACCATGTACAGTTGTAGAGGCCAGTCATTTAAAGCAGAGGTTTATAGGTTCTTGGTTAGCCAGGGCATCAAAGGTTGGAGGGAGAAGGCAGAAGAATGGGGTTGGGAGGGACAATAAATCAGCCATGGTGGGATGGCAGAAGGTCTCAATGGGCTGAGTGGCCTAATCTGCTCCTATGTCTTATGGTTGGACCAGACTATATTTGGGAAGTTAAACTCTCCCACTAACACTGCCTCATTATGTTTACCTCTTCAAACACTTGCTCCCCCAAACCTCGCTGGCAATCGGAGGGCCAATAACCCCCCCCAATCTTATTCCATACGGCCTCAGAGGATGATCCCCTCTCTAGATCATTGTTATTAAAATTCAAACTTCAAAGTACTTTTTCCTACAAAAAGTAGTGAATACTTTTACCAGTCCATCACAGGTAAAGCGTGTCTACACCGAGTGGTGTCACAGGAAAGCCGCATCCGTCAGAGACCCCCACCACTCAGGACACGCTCTCTTCTCACTGCTGCCATCAGGAAGATGATACAGGAGCCTCAGGACTCACACCACCAGGTTCAGGAATGGTTATTACTCCTCAACCATCAGGCTCCTGAACCAGAGGAAATAACTTCACTTGTCCTATCACTGAAGAGTTCCCACAACCTAAGGACTCACTTTCAAGGACTCTTCATCTCATGTTCTCCATATTTATTACTTATTATTTATTTTGTATTTGCATGGTTTGTGATCTTTTGCACACTGGTTGTCCGCCCTGTTGAGTGCAGTTTTAATCGATTCTATAATGGTTACTGGATTTATTCAGTATGCCCACAAGAAAACAAATCTCAGGAATGTATGTGATGACATATAGGTGGCAGTGGCATCCGTTAGTCTCATGAGACCATGGATCTGTGCCTGGAAGGTCTTGCTTCAGTCTCTCCAGGGCGTAGGCCTGGGCAAGGTTGTATGGAAGACCGGCAGTTGCCCACACTACGAGTCTCCCTCTCCACAACACCTCTCCACAAGGGCCGATACAGCTTAGCACCAGTGTGGTCACAGGAGTTGCCAGAATGAGGTTGAAGGCAACGTCGGGCTGCCTTAGGGACTCCAGCTCGAGATTTGTCCTCAGGGTTTACTCCCGAAGCCTCTCCCATCAGTGGGTATGGCCGCAAGGCAGCGGAGGTTTGAAGTCAGAGTTTTCCCTCTCTTAGATGGACTGCCCTCCCAAGCTGACAAGCTTCATCTACCCGAAGCATTGGTTTTAAGGAGCCAGAACCCGCTTTCGCCCCTTCTCCTGTCGGTAGAAACAGTTCTGCTGGGCTTAGAGGCTAAACCACACGAGAAGGCCAGGAGTTGGACTTGGTTGTCAGAGGCTATTTGAGGCGCATGCCATGACTTTGATAATAAACTTATTTTGAACTCTGAACAATAACAACCCAGGGACCAACAGATAGGTAGTGGGTAAATTACTGGAGCAGGTTCTGAAGGACAGGATCTACCAACATTTGGAGAGACTGGGTCTGATTCAGAATGGTCAGCATGGCTTTGTGCGTGGGGATGATGCGTATCACGAAGGTCCCTCAGGGCAGGCTAGTCTGAAGTCAAATCACATGGGATCCAAGGAAGACCGTGGATTGGATTCATAGTGGTAAGAAGCAGAGGGTCAAAGGTGTGGGCGCCTTGGTAGAGTGACACTATAACAGCTCGGGATGTTTCTGAGATCAGGGTTCAATTCCGGAGCTGTTCACGAGTTTGTACGTTCTCCCTGTGAATCGTGTGGGGTTCCTCCCAAATTCCACAGACGTGCGGGTCAGTAGGTTGAGTCGGGAGGGCCTGTTCTGCACTACACTTCTAAAAAAATGAATAAAAGTTTGTGTGTAGTGATGTGGCTGAGGTGTTCAGTGCTGCGACTTTAGTTGTAAACAATTTAAATATGAATATTCAGGGCATGTGGAAGACAGTGCAGAAGGTAATGAAATATTACATCTGAGGATCGGCAAGTGACTTCCAATTCAGAGAAATAATGAGGTACTGTATTGTGTTTTGGGAGATCAAATCAGAGTAGGACTTGACCCTGGGAAGACCTGTGAGTACAAGTGCATAGTTGGCTGGAAACAACACCACAGGTAGACAGGGTGGTGAAGAAGGTGCCTTGCCTTCTTCATCAGTCAGGACAACGAGTGCGGGGAGTTGGGATATTACGGTGCAGTTATATGTCAGTGAGGCCACGCCTGGCGTATTGTCACCCTGTTATAGGAAAAATGCTAGTAAACTGGAAGAAGTGCAGAAAAGATTCACCAAGATCTTGCCTGAGTTGCAAAGAGAGGTTGGGTAGATATGGACTTTGCCTGGAACGTAGGAGATTGAGAAGTGACCTGACAGCCGTGTATAGATCATGAGGGGCATTGACAGGGCGAAAGCACAGAGTCTCCTCCCGGGGGGGGGTGCTAAAACAAGAAGTTTCAGATCAGATGGGAGATTTAAAAGGGACAATGGAGGGGGCAGCAGCTTCTTCGCACGGAGGGTGGTGCGTAATTGGAACGTGTTACCAGAAATTGTGGTTGAGGAGGGCACGCTCGCAACATTTAAAAGGCATCTGGATTAGTACGTGGATAGGAGAGCTTTAGAAGAGGGTGTCAAAGATGGGACTAGTTCACTGGGCAACACAGTCAGCATGGATAAGTTGGGCCGAAGCGTGTCGGTCCGCGCTGTGTGACTCTACAAGGGCCTCTTCCCCGCAGACGCTGTCTGTTGGCAGAGATTCCTGTTTGGCTGCATGTTTTTCCTATTGTTTTGAGTTTTTTTCCTGTAAGTGTTTGCGTCGAGATAAGGACAGCGAGCCACTGGCGTTGGTAGAGTCCGAGCACAGCGGTCTGGGCAGGAAGCAGGAAGCCGGGAGCCGGGCTGACGGGTGTTTACGACCGGAGTTGGACCCTCGGCCGATGACTCAGAGGTTCCCCGTCAACGCTGTCGGCTCCGATTTATTCCTGGCTTCCTGCCGGTTGCCGGGAGACGATCCCAGTTGCCTGGAAACGTCATGGGACCAACATCTGGCTGCTGTGGAAGCGATGACAGAGAGATGGGGTGGGGGAGAGAGGTGTGACAGAAGGGGGGAGATGGGACGAGTACTGACGGGAGAAACGAGGAAAGGGTAAATGGGGGGGGGGGAAGGAGGGTAATGAGGAGAGGGGAGCAAGGGGAGAAGGCGGAGGGGGGAATCGGAAGAGCAAGAAAGGAAAGGAGAGATGGTAAGGGGGAGACATGGGAGAAAAGAAATAAAGAATAGAGTGAAGAGAGAGCGGGTGTTCGGTGACACTCTCCCCAGTCAAAACCTTTCACCCACAGGTAACACCGCCTGTCTCTCTCTACGTTACATTCCCCTCTTTGTGTAACTGGGAAGTGGCTCCTGTAAATTCTCTTCTTCAATAAAGCAATGCATTTGTTGAAATTTCAGACAGTTTGATCGGCAGGCAATTCTCGGAGTCCTGCTCCGGCCCAACGTTCCCACAGACACCTCCCTATCCAAAGGCTCATCTGCAGGACAATTTCCTGGATGAGGTGGGATCCCAAACCAGCCTTCCACAGTTCTCTGTCAAAGCCCAGTTCACCTCTCCCTCCCATGTATCAGTGGGTTTAGGGAGAGAAGCCGGGAGAAGATGTTCCCATTAGGAATTATTCCCAGCTGTCAGGGTGAATACTACAGATAATCTTTTCCATCGTCCCCACTATATGGGGCACATTCAAAGAGCGCGGGTATGTCCCCGGTGTTTACTGATGCACCATAGAAACCATCCTATCCGGAAGCATCACGGCTTGTTACGGAAACTGCTCTGTCCGAGACCACGAGAAACTGCAGAGAGTTGTGGACCCATTTCAGCACATCACCGAAACCAGCCTCCCCTCCATCGACTCTGTCTACACTCCTCACTGCCTCGGTAAAGTAGCCAGCAGAATCAAAGACCCCACGCACCCCACACATTCTCTCATCCGCGCCCTCCCATCAGGCAGAAGGCATAAAACCTTGGAATTACGTTCCATCAGGGTCAAGGACCGCTCCTGCCCCTCTGTTATCACTCTTGAACGGACCACTCATACACTGAAAGGTGAACAAACATTGACTGTTTAATCCCCTCCACAGATGCTACCCGACCTGCTGAGTTCCTCCAGCATTTTGTGTGAGATTTCCAGCATCTGCAGAATCTCCTACTGGGGCATAGGTCATCGACAGCAGCTCGCCAGAGTCTACTGGCCTGGGCCAGTCTTTCAAGTTGTCCCCAGGTGTGGCCCATTTTCGAGGATCCTTCCTTTCCCAGGGATGAGGTCTCTGGAGCTTCTGTAGTTCTGGCTTTTTAAGGGATGGGGTTGCTAACGCCATGGCCAAACCTCCTGTCACAGCATGGATTGGAATGGTCCGCGGCAGAGGTAAATCTTTCCTCTATAACGCCCAGTCTACTTGCTGTGGCCCTTGAACTTTATTTGTCTGCCTGCACTGCAATTTAACTAACACTTTAGTCTTCATTCTGCTTTCTTTTTCAATACCTCAATGAACAGAATGCCCACTGTTCTCCTCTGCACCCACAGCCGTGTGGCTGGGTACAGCTCAAACACCATCGCAATTTCACTGATGACACAACCAATGTTGTCAGAATTTCACGTGGCAACGAGGAGGCATACAGGAGTGAGATACAGGTTGAGTGTTGTTGCGGCAACAACCTCGTACTCTCAAAGTCAGTAAGACCAAGGAATTGATTCTGGACTTCAGGAAAGTTAAGACGAGAGAATGCACACCAGGCCACCTACAGGGAAGTGGAAAGGATGAGCAGTTTCAAGGTCCTGGGTGTCAACATCTCTGAGGATCTATCCTGAGTCCAACATATTGATGCAATTTCAAAGAAGGCACAACAGCAGCAATTGGAGTTTGAGGAAACTTGGTAAGTCACAAAAGACACTCCCAATTTTCTACAGATGTACCATTGAGAGCATTCTAACTGACTACATCACTGTCTGGTATGGGGGGGGGGCACTGCACAGGATCAAAAAAAGCTGCAGAAAGTTGTAAACTCAGCCAGCTCCATCATGGGCACCAGCCTCCCCAGCATCAAGGACACCTCTAAGAGGTGATATCTCAAAAAGGCGGCATCTGTCATTAAAGACCCCCATCACCCAGGACAGGTCCCCTTCCCATTGCTACCACCAGGGAGGAGATACAGAAGCCTGAAGGCACACACTCAATAATTCAGGAACAGCTTCTTCCCCTCCACCATCAGATTCCTGAATGGATGTTGAACCCATGAACACTACCTCAGTGTATTTCCCTCTCTTTTTGCACTACTTATTTATTTTTATATAAACTTACTGTAATTTATAATTTTTATTACCATGTATTGCACTGCTGTAAGACAACAAATTCCCCAACATATGCTGGTGATATTAAACCTGATTCTGATCTGCCCAGACAGTACACAGACAAAAGCTTTTCGCTGTACCTTGGTACACATAATAATAAACCAATTACAGTATTTCCAGTTAGCATAACCACACGCTAGGCGAGAGTAGATATCGGGCAGCTGGAAAATTACGCTGCAGAGGTAGTAATGGGGACAAGGAAATGGTGGACAAACTGAATAAGTATTTTGCATCAGTCTTCATTGGGGAAGTTCAAGGTGTCAAGGGGCAGAACTGAGTACAATTGTTGTTACTAGGGAGAAGGTGCTTAGGTCACCCGGACCTGATGGACTACACCCAGGGTTCTAAAGGAGGGTCATGCACTTCGACAGAAGGAATAAAAGCATAGACTATTTTCTAAATGGGGAGAAAATTCAAAAATCCAAGTGCAAAGGGATTTAGGAGTTCTCATTTGGGATTCCCTAAAGGTTAATTTGCAGATTGAAGTCAAATGCAATGTTAGCATTTGTTTCAAGAGGACTAGAATATAAAGGCAAGGATGTCAGGAGGGGAGGAGAAGATGGTGGCGCGACACAGCGTGCGTGGCTGCTCTGAAATGATATCGTATTTGTAAGTAGGATGCCGTGCACAATCCTGATTTGATGGAGACAGACATGAGAAGCACGGAGGAACATCTGGAGAAACTTCTGAATGCCCGCTTCGCTGCTGCTGCTACTGTGCGATCAAGAATCTCCAGAGGGGAAGGCCCCAAATCCTCGGCTTTGCCTATTGCCTGTTGCTGGGGCCGGGATCGAAGCGCTCGGCAGAGATGGTGCTCGGTGCTCGGTGTCAGAGAGCTGGTCGGAGGCTCGAAGTTTTGGGACGGACTCAAGAGTCGGCTGCGGTCGGGTGCTTCCAGGATGCTGCATCGGCAAGTTTGCGGCGCTGGAGGTTCATGGCAGGAAGAGTTTTTCCTCCTTCTACCGTCTGCGTGAGATGATGGGACTTTCAAGAGACTTTGAGACTTTTTTTTACCGTGCCCATGGTCTGTTCTTTATCAAATTACGGAATTGCTTTGCACTGTTGTAACTATATGTTATAATTATGTGGTTTTTGTTAGTTTTTTTTTTAGTTTTGGTTTGCCTTGTGTTTCTGTGATATCATTCTGGAGGAACATTGTATCATTTCTTAATGCATGCTTACTAAATGACAATTAAGGAGGACTGCGTGTCCTCATAATCTAATCTAATCTAATGCTGGTGAGGCCTCACTTGGAGTATCATGAGCAGTTTTAAGCTCCTTATTTAAGAAATACGTGCTGACATTGGGGGTTCACGGGAATGAAGCAGTTATCACATGAGCAGTGATACGGACCTGTACTCGCTGGAATTTAGAAGAATGAGGGCGGATCTCATTGAAACCAATCGAATGTTGAAAGGCCTAGATAGCGCGGACGTGGTCGAAATGAGATCACTGGGCGCAAAGAAAAGGCTGGAAATATCAATAACTGTAGCGCTTCTCTTCCTGACAAACTTAACGTATTCTACGCAAGATTCGAACAGAAGAGGAGCATTCCACTCCCTCCGGATGAACCGGACCTGGTGGCATCGAGATTCATCGTCACCAAGGAGGACGTTAGAAGGGCCTTCCTGAAGATAAATCCAAGGAAAGCAACGAGCCCAGATGGCGTCCCGGGACAGGATCTCTGGGCCTGTGCAAGCGACCTAGCAGGAGTGTTTGCTGACATCTTTAACTGCTCCTTGCTTCAGTCTAAGATCCCCTCGTGTTTTAAGAAGGCGACGATAATCCCGGTGCTGAAGAAGAGCAAGGTGGCATGTCTGAATCACTATCGACCTGTGGCTCTGACATCAATTGCTACGAAGTGCTTCAAGCGATTGGTTATGGCACACATCAACCACAGCCTACCGGTCAACCTGGACACTTTGCAATTTGCCTACCGGAGCAACAGGTCAATGGCAGATGCCATCTCTCTAGCCCTACATTCCTCCTTAGAACACCTGGAGAATAAAGATGCATATGTAAGGTTCCTTTTCATTGACTACAGCTCTGCCTTTAATACCATCATTCCAAATAAACTGATTCCTAAGCTCCGGAACCTGGGCCTTAGCACTCAGATCTGCAGCTGGATCTTCAACTTCCTCACAGACAGGACCCAGGCTGTAAAAATAGGGGACAAGCTCTCCTCTGCAATCACTCTGAGCACCAGTGCCCCACAAGGCTGTGTAGTCAGCCCCCTGCTGTACTCACTGTACACCCATGATTGTGTAGCCAAGTTTCCATCGAACTCAATATACAAGTTTGCTGATTTCACCACAATTGTAGGCTGCATCTTGGGTAATGATGAGTTTGAGTACAGAGAGGAAATTAAGAACCTGGTGGCATGGTGCAAAGACAATAACCTATCCCTCAACGTCAGCAAGACGAGGGAATTAGTTGTTGACTTCAGAAGGAGTAGCGGACCACACGACCACATTTACATAGGTGGTGTGCAAGTGGAACAGGTCAAAAGCTTTAAGTTCCTCAGGGTCAATATCACAAATGATCTGACTTGGTCCAACAAAGCAGAGTCCACTACCAAGAAGGCCTACCAGCGCCTTTACTTCCTGAGAGAACTAAAGGAATTTGGCCTGTCCCCTAAAACCCTAACTAATTTTTATAGATGCACTGTAGAAAGCATTCTTCTAGGGTGCATCACAACCTGGTATGGAAGTTGTCCTGTCCAAGACCGGAAGAAGCTGCAGAAGGTCGTGAACACGGCGCAGCACATCACACAAACCAATCTTCCGTCCTTGGACTGACTTTACACTGCACGCTGTTGGAGCAGTGCTGCCAGGATAATCAAGGACACAACCCACCCAGCTAACAATCTTTTTGTCCCTCTTCCCTCCGGGAGAAGGCTCAGGAGCTTGAAGACTTGTACGGCCAGATTTGGGAACAGCTTCTTTCCAACTGTGATAAGACTGCTGAAAGGATCCTGACCCGGATCTGGGCCGTACCCTCCAAATATCCGGACCTGCCTCTCGGTTTTTTGCACTACCTTACTTTCCCTTTTCTATTTATAATTTATAATTTAAATTTTTATTATTTACTATCGATTTGTACTCCAGGGAGCGCGAAGCGCAGAATCAAATATCGCTGTGATGATTGTACGCTTTAGTATCCATTGTTTGGAGACAATACAGTAAAGTGAAGAGGATGTTTCCTTTGGTGGGAGAGTCTAGGATCAGAGGAGACAGCCTCAGAATAGAGGGATGTCCATTTGGAACAGAGGTGAGGAGGAATTTCTTTAGCCAGAGGATGGTGAACCTGTGGAGTTTGTTGCCACAAATGGCTCTGAAGACCAGGTCACTGGGTGCATTTAAGGTGGAGGTTGATAGCGTGTTGGTTAGTCAGGGCGTGAAAGGATATGGAGAGAAGGCCGGGGATGAGGGTGAGAGGGAAGTGGATTAGCCATGATGAAATGGTAGAACAGATTCGATGGGCCAATTGGCCCAATTCTGCTCCTATGCTTCATGGTTTTGAAAGGCAACAGTTCCTCATTGACATAACTTGAATGCAAGATGTATCTTGAACCAGTAGATTTCTGACCAAAATGAGCAACCCTGATGGGCCAAGTTTCAAGAACAGTTACTACCCCTCAACCATCAGGCTCTTCAAAGAAAGGGATTTGCTACACTCATTTAAGGAATCTGTTATATTGTTATTTCAAGCTCGTCATTTATTGCTATTTATATATATCTGCATTTGAAGTTTGTTTAGTTTACAGTTCCTGATGTTTAGTTACCGCTCTATAGATTTGCTAAGTATGTCCGCAGAAAAAGAATCTCAGGGTTGTATTTAGTTACATGTATGGACTCTGGTGATAAATTTTACTTTGAACGTCGATTGATTTCAACCTGGCCTGAGTTCTTGATAGGGTGCAGCTGCCCTCTGCTGGCCCGGCAGCTTAAAGCAGCCCCAGAACCTAAACTAAACAAGACAAACTGTGCAATTAATAATAAAGAGAACATGAGTTGAAAGTACGTCCTAAAATCAGTTCAGAGTAGTGGTGAATGAAGTTATCCATGTCAGTTCAGGAGCCTCATGATTGTAGGGTAATAACTGTTCCTGGATGGGTGCGACCCAAGGCCTGGATGGATGGTGGAGGTCTTTGATGAGGGATGCTGCTCTCTTGTGGCAGCACTCCACGTAAACATACTCAGTGGTAGGGAGGGTTTTGCCTGCCATGGCCTGGGCTGTGTCCACCACTTATGATTGCTGTTTCCATTCCAGGGTATTGGTGTTTCCATACCATACCAGACCTTGAGGTAACCAGTTAGGATGCTCTCCACTGTGTATGTATAGAAGTTTGTCAAGCTTTTGATGGCAAAATGGGTGATTCCAAACCTCAAACTGCCTCCCTTCTGAACAGTGGACCATGTCTACAGTGGCTAGAAAAGCTTGAGCAAGACAACTAAAAGTGAAGAAGACATTTGACACATTCATCAGCCACTGAGTGTAGGAGTTGGGATGTTGCAGTTGTATAAGATATTGGTGAGGCTGCATTTGGAGTATTGTATGCAGCTTTGGTCACCAGCTGTAGGAACGATGCCACTAAGCTGGAACGTGTGCAGAGGAGATTTATGAAGATGTTAGGGCTTGGTCTGAGTTATATGAAGATGTTAGGACTTGGTCTGAGTTTTAGCGAGAGGTAGGATAGGCTGGGACTTTATTCCTTGGAGTGTCAGAGACTTACTGAGGTTATAAAATCACCAGGAGGCATGGATAGTGTGAATGCAGTTTTCCCCCATGTTTGGGAAATCAACATTAGAGGGCACAGGTTTAAGATGAGATGGAAAGAGTTAATAGGACCTGAGGGAAGAATTCTTCCACACAGAAGGTAGTAGGTATACAGCACAAACTGCTGGATGAGGCAGGTACATTAACATTGGAAGGACATCTGGGCAGATACAGTATGTGGATAGGAAAGGTCAAAAGGCAACGCAGCCCAGCTCAGATAGGAGCATGGATGAGTCAGTTCAAAGGGCTTGTATCTGCTGTATAACTCAATGACTTCTTGCAATTCAAGCAACATTCCCTTATCATGACACAGAGGTCATTCAGTCCACAAGCAATGCAATCCCATTGGTCTTGTTCCTCTATAACTCCTGCACCTTTTTCTCTTCTTTCCTTTGATTCTTTTCAACATTTAGTTTCCTGCACTGTGATTAACTCACCGGCCCCCACCCACCCCACATGTCATTTGGATGAGGGAGGAAACTGGAGCACTTGGGGAGTGACCCACACAGTCACAGGGAGAACGTGCAGACTCCACACACACAAAGGGCCGGAGGCCGGAATCAAACCTGCATCCCTGGGAGTGTGAGGCAGTGGCTCTGCGTCACCCCAAAGTACATCCTGAGTATCCCCCTGATGGCACTTCTAGGGGGAGAAGATTCTAGAGATTCATCCCAAGCCTCCCCCTAACCCCCGTGAATAGCTTTCTCCCCATCTCTGCCCTCAATGCCCGACCCTTTATTCTGTGACGGTGCTCCCCGGTCAGCCAGGAGAAACATCCTTCCTAAATCCGAGAACAGCTTCTGCCTCACTGAGATCTGCTGAAGCGTCCCCTCTCTCACATCCGCAGACTTTGAACACTACCCCCTCCCTGTTAGCACAACCTTGGCCAGTCTCTGTACGGTTCAGTTGCTGCATGCTTGTTCATGAACTTGCTGCTGCCTGTGCTGTTTGCTTCATGCCAGCAGGGAATTTCAGTGCATCCTGGTGTAAACTGATCTGAATCCAAACTGGTGCAGTGTTCATCCTGGTGTCGCCGAGCCAGATGACAACTCCCAACCCCTGCAGAGCAGACTCGCTGGTAACGGTGAGACACTGACCGTGCCAGCACTGTTGAGCACTTGCCAGGAGCCGGCCTCGCACCTTCTGCGTCTCTCCCTGGGGACCTGGACCCTCCGTAATGTCCTGCCGCACCTTCAGTCCATGGACCTGTTCTCTTGCTGGAGAGTCCCACATTCCCTCTCCCCCATCCACGCTCTCCACACCAGCTTTGCTGTTCCACACCCCCCCCACCACCACTTTCTTTCCCACCGATTGCCTAGTGCTCCTGATCCACATCGACTGCTGGTGAAACACCTCCACTTTCACATTCTCAGCCACACGTTCCAATCCCTCTGTGGTCTCACCCCCACCCCCCCCGTCCACAAATCCTACACCCCTCCCTGTCTGTGTAACACCCTCCCATCCCTATCAGCTCCTCCCCACACCCCATGGTCCTCCCCAGCTCCTACACCCATCTCTGTCCTGACCTTGTCCTGATCTACACTCCTTCCCATCTAGACCTGCTCCCCATCCCCACAGCTCCACCCTGTCCCCGTCACACACCCTCCAAACCCTTACAGCATTGCTTGTCCCCTACACTCCCTACCTGACCCCACCATCCCTGCACCTCTCGCTGTCTCTCACTGAGCTAAGGAGGGAGAGATGCAAGGACAGGAGATTGAGAGAGAGGAAGGAGGATGAAGTGAGGGTCGAGAGAGGGGGAAGGGGAGGGGACAATGTGACCCCACCCCTTCTATCTCCAGTGAGTGGCAGGGACGGCCTCCAAACCCCACCCCAATTAAGCATCTCACCAACTCTCTGAGACAAGTTAAACCGTTCTTTATTTCAGCAAGGACACTAACAGCGGGGACCAACCAGGGGCTTGGAAGGAGCGATGTATTCCCTCCCCACCCTGTCCCCACCCCCCAAGCACCAGGGCAGGACCTCCCCACCCTGTCCCCACTCCCCAGCACCAGGTCAGGACCTCCCCACTCCCCAGCACCAGGGCAGGACCTCCCCACCCTGTCCCCACTCCCCAGCACCAGGGCAGGACCTCCCCACCCTGTCCCCACTCCCCAGCACCAGGGCAGGACCTCCCCACCCTGTCCCCACTCCCCAGCACCAGGGCAGGACCTCCCCACCCTGTCCCCACTCCTCAGCACCAGGGCAGGATGGAGGCTCAGTTCTTCTTCTTCTTGGGTGTTTTGGTGACAAGTGGGGGTAGGGGGGCCACCTGGTAGAGGGCCGCTGATAGCCGATTCAGGTAGTACAGACCCAACATGGAAAAGATGAAGCTGTGGGAAGGACAGAGAGAGTGAGGTCAACCATAAGGGCCACGAGTCCTGACCATGCTCCACCCCGCTCCCAACCCCAGTTCACCGCGGTATTGCGGTCTTTTTTCTTACACTGCAAGATCCCACCAGTCGGAAGGAGGATGGGGTGAAACAGGAGCAGGTGCACAGACCACTATTCAGCTGGCTGCAGTAGTGCGGGGCAGCCGTTGGGTCCAACTGCCCCACCACCAATCCCACCTCAAGACAACTCTCTGGAGGTGTACACTAGTGAGACAAATTGGCTGCTCGCAGCAACAACCTCGCTCTACATCAGCACCACCAAGAAACTGAGTGCGTACTTCAGGAAGGGGGAAGTCAGAACACACACCAGTCTTCATGGAGAGGCATCGGCAGTGGAAAGGGGTCATCATCTCAGAGTACTAACCCTGGGCCCAACACATCGATGCTATCACAAGGAAGGCACCAGCGGCTCTACTTCATCAGGAGTTTGAGAAGATTTGGTAGGTGACCAAAGATTCCAGCAAATTTCTCCAGATGTGCAGTGGTGAGCATCCTAACTGGTTGTATCACTGCCTGGTGTGCAGGCTCCAATGCAGAGGGTCGCAAGAGGCTGCGGAGGGTTATAGACTGGCAGCTCCATCAGGGGCACAACCCTCCCGTCCATCGAGGACACCCTCAAGAAGCTAGCATCCACCATGAAGGGCCCTCACCATCTGGGGCACGGACTTAAGGTGAGCAGGGCAAGTTCAAAGGAGATGCACAGGGCAACGCTTGTTCCTTTTTGTGTCTGAAATGCACTGCCAGGGGTGGTGGTGGAGAGTTACGATAGAGGCTCTTAGGCACATTAGTGAACAGGGAATGCAGGGATATGGACATTCTGTCAGCAGAAAAGATTAGTTTATCAATTTGGTTATTTGGAGATACAACATGGAACAGGCTCTTCAGGCCCAACATGCCGCACTGCACAGCAACCTACCTATTTAACCCTAGCCTAACCACAAGACAATTTACAATGACCAGCGCATCTCTGGACTGTGGGAGGAAACCCACGCATTCACAGACGGTGCTGGAATTAAACTCCGAACAGGTTTGGCACGGACATTGTGGCCACAGGACTTGTTCCTGTGCTGTGCAATCCAAAGGAATATCTGACTGATGTTTCAGAGCAGTTGCCACTCCTGGTACAAGAACAGTGATTGAAACAGGGTTGGTTAGGAGGACCCTATTATCACTGGTCATTTTCCAACAAAGGTACAAGATACTAGTGTTAGAGTACACTGAGGGTCAAATTCTATCCGTCTCGTTAATCCATCAAGACAATTGATGTAATAGCTCAGCAAATGTACCAGGTGGGAGGCTCCAGCTGCTCCCAATGATTCCTGTCACCGAGGATTAGCACACGGGTGTACTTACCAGGTGGTGACGCAGACTCTGTGAATCAATGCAGAGGCAAACAGGGACAACAGCAGGCACAGTGTGACTGAAGTGGGGGGGGGGGGAGAGAAGGTCAGAGTAAGGTTTGTGGATGGTAGCAGCACTGGCAAACAAGGCTCATAGTAAACCACTGATCTCCAGAAAATGTAAACACTAAACACCCTCTCCGAGACCCCCACCGATACACTCCGAGGCCCCTGTAAATACCAACACACTCCCCAGGACCACTTGTAAATACCAACATGCTCTCCGGGACCCCCCTGTAAAAACCGACCTGCTCCCCGGAACCCCCCTGTAAAAACTGACATGCTCCCCAGGACCCCCTGCAATTACCGACACACTCCGTGGGACCACTTGTAAATACCAACACTCTCGCAGGGAACCCCGTAGCCGCATTCCCCAGGATGATGCGTAGATACCAATACACTCCCTAGGACCAACCCACCCCCCCTTTCAACATTGACACACTCCTCGTGCTTCCATTTAAATACTTTGTCCATCCCATGGTCACTCCCACAGGTATCTCTCAGCCCACGGGGTACAAGGAGAGAGTCTGACACCAGCTCTCCTGCAGTATCTTGTAGCAATCCCACACCCTCCACTAGCAACCGCGAGACCGGGACTTACTTTCAGGGAATATCTTTGCCTGGAATCCTTTGCCAAACACCACACTCTCCAAGTTGTTGAAGGCCTGTGTCAGTGGAGTTAAGGGTACGCTGTGCCGAATTGTCCCACTCACCCAACAATGCCCCACCCTGGCAACGGTACCGCCCCACCCACTCCGAACACTGCAGTACTCAACACCCACTGCCCTTGCCTGGACGTGAATGGGAACACCAGTCAACAGTGGGGTAGGCAAGAGAATGCAGCGCCAGGCCAGGCTCGCCAACCTGTGTGAATGGAGAGTGGGCAGTGGGTGACCTGCTGACACAGTAGATCCACGAAGTGGGAGAGAGATTCGGCAGGAGTGCAGTGTACAGTTCTCTGGGGATTCTGTCAGAGTCATTGAACAGTACAGGCCCTTCAACCCATGATATTGAAATCAACGGATCTGGGGTTGAGAGGGTGAGCAGCTTCAAGTTGATACTATTTGATCAATCACCCCTCCCTCCAACACAGCCCAAAACTCTCCATTTTTCTTAATCCATGTGTCTATCAAAGAGTTTCTTTAATGTCTCTATTGTATCAGCCTCTACCACCTCCCCATGGCAAAGTGATCCAGTCGCACAGCACTCTGTGTAAAACAACTTACTTCTGACAGCCCCCTAAACTTCCCTCCACTCACCTCAAACTGATGTTCTCTGGTATTGGCCATTGCCACCAGGGAAAAAGGTGCTCACTGTCAACTCTGTGTCTCTCATATTCTTGTACACATCTATAAAGTCACCTCTCGACCTTCATCGCTACAAAGAGAAATGCCCTCACTCGCACAACTCTCATAAAACAAGCTCTCTAATCCAGGCAGCATTCGGGTAAATTTCCTCTGCACCTTCTCTAAAGCTTCTACATCCTGCCTATCATGTGGCAACCAGAAATGAACACAATACTCCAGATGTGATCTAATCAGAGATTTATGGAGCTGCAACATTACCTCCCGGCTCTTGAACTCAATCCCCTGGCAAATGAAGGCAAACACACTAAACGTCTTCTTAACAACCCTATCAACTTGCACAGCAACTTCAAGGGATATACAGTGCCTTGAAAATGTATTCAGCCCCACACCTACTTTACTGTCTCATTTTCTAAATTTAAAATATATTGCAGTAGGATTTTTGAATTCATCTACACACATTTTGTATCATGTCAAGTCATAAGAAAACCTGTCAACAATTTACTAAAAATTAAAAACCAAAATTGAGAGGCTGGAAAGGCATTCATTTTGCTTGTGATTCCTATGCTAACTTTCCTCAGGTGCAATACTGTATATCACCTTACCAACTTAGTCATAGTCATACTTTAATGATCCCGAGGGAAATTGGGCTTTGTTACAGTTGCACCAACCAAGAATAGAGTATAAATATAGCAATAGAAAACTATAAATAATTAAATAGTAATATGTAAATTACGCCAGTAAATAAGTCCAGGACCAGCCTATTTGCTCAGGGTGTCTGACCCTCCAAGGGAGGAGTTGTAAAGTTTGATGGCCACAAGCAGGAATGACTTCCTATGACGCTCTGTGCTGCATCTCAGTGGAATGAGTCTCTGGCTGAATGTACTCCTGTGCCCAACCAGTACATTATGTAGTGGATGGGAGACATTGTCCAAGATGGCATGCAACTTGGACAGCATCCTCTTTTCAGACACCGCCGTCAGAGAGTCCAGTTCCATCCCCACAACATCACTGGCCTTATGAATGAGTTTTTTGATTCTGTTGGTGTCTGCTACCCTCAGCCTGCTGCCCCAGCACACAACGGCAAACACGATCGCACTGGCCACCACAGACTCGTAGAACATCCTCAGCATCATCCGACAGATGTTAAAGGACCTCAGTCTCCTCAGGAAATAGAGACGGCTCTGACCCTTCTTGTAGACAGCCTCAGTGTTCTTTGACCAGTCCAGTTTATTGTCAATCCGTATCCCCAGGTATTTGTAATCCTCCACCATGTCCACACTGACTTGCCCAACTTGTTGGTGTAGAAAATTGGAGGATCACTTGTTTTCAATGAAGTCATAAGAACAAATACCGCCCCCCTCTCTGTAAGGTCCAACATATAGTAGATTTTCAAAAGAGCGTTCAAAACAAGCCAGGAAATGATAATGGAGAAGCACAAATCTGGGTAAGGGTACAAGACCATCTCAAAGGCACTGAATATTCCTCGGAGCTTAGTGCATTCCATCGTGAAAAATATGAAACCACACTGCCAAGGTCAGGCTGCCCCTCTAAACTTAGTCACCGGAGAAGAATTGCACTTGTAAGAGAAGCTACCGTACTAACACGCCAAAAATCATTGGGTGAGCTGCACAAGCCAGTGGCTGCAACTGGACATGAAGTTCATGGCTCCACAATCTCCAAGGCCTTGCACAGAAAGGGCATTTATAGAAGAGTGGCAGGAAGCAGCCTTGGCTAAAAAAAATATCCTTGCTCACAAAGATTTTGCAAAGCATCACTTAGAAGATACCGAAAAGATGCGGAAGATGAGACTAAAATGGAACTTTTTGGCCTCAACACTAAGCGGTACATTTGGCATAAATCTCGTACTATGCTTCAGCAAGGTAACACCATCCCTACTGTAAAGTATGGTGGAGGAAGCATCACACTGTGGGGATGCTTTTCAGCAGCAGGGACTGGATTAATGGGAAGACGAATGCTGCTAAATACAGAGAGATCCTGGATAAAAACCTGCTCTCCTCTGCCAGAAAGCTTAAACTGGGGAGGAAGTTTGACTTTCAGCAGAATAACGACCCAAAGCACCCTGCCAGAGCAACCATGGAGTGGCCTCAAATGAAGAAAATTAATGTCCTTGAGTGGCCCGGTCAGAATCCTGACCTTAACCTGACTGAACATCTCTGGCAAGACCTCAAGATTGCTGTCCACCACCGCTCCCCGACTAACCTGGCACAGCTTCAGCAATTTTGCAAGGAGGAATGGGCAAATCTTGCTCCAATTTGCAAAGCTAGTAAAGAGACTTATCCAAAAAGACTACTGGCTGTAATAGCTGAGAGAGTTGGTTCAACTAAGCATTGAGCAAAAGGGAATGAATACTTTTGAACTGCTGACATCTCAGGTTTTCAGTTTTTTGTTTTTACATGCTTTATAATTTTCCTTGCTTTTCTGGACTCTACTGTGAAAAAGGAAACATCTGATTCACAAATAAAAATTCTCAGTTATCTTGATGAAAATCCCTGGTTGTGATACTCATTATGTGAATAAAGGCTTGGAGGCTGAATACTTTTACAAGTTACTGTTTGGATTTGGACACTAAAATCCCTCTGTTACTCCATAATGCTAAGAATTTTGCCATGAATCTTATACTGTGCCTTCAGTTTCAATCCTACAAACTGCATCATTTCACTCTCTTCCAGATCGAACTCCAACTGCCACTTCTCTGCCAAGCTGTGGAACTCATCTATATCCCTTCCCAGGACCCCCTGTAACCTATGACAACCTTTCACACTATCCATAGCACCACCGAACTTTGTGTCATTTCCAAATGTCCCATCCCACTTTTCCACTTCCTCATCTAAGCATTTATAATAAGGATCACAGTTAAGAACAAGGAAACACACATTTCAGGTCAACTAGTCCATGCGAGCCATGATTCCTAGTCCCAATGGGCTAAGCCAGTCCCATTTGCCTGCAATTGGCCCACAAGTGTCTTTTAAATATTGTTCATGTCCCTCCCTGAACCACTTCCTTTAGCAGCTCGTCCCATATACTGGGTGAAGGAGTTGCCCCTCAGGTTCCTACTAAATCTCTCCCCTCTCATCTTAAACCTGTGCCCTCTAGTTCTCCCTTCCTCAACCCCAAGATGAAGACTGGGTGCATTCACTCTATCTCTGCCCCTCATGATTTTATCCTCCTCTATAAGTTCACCCCTCAGTATCCAACACACCAAGGGATACAGTCCCAGACTGTCCAACCTCTCCCAATAAACAGGCCCTCCAGTCTTGGAAGCATCCTTATAAACCTCTGCACTCTTTCCAGCTTAATGACATCTTACCTATCCAAACTGAATACAATACTCCAGCAACGGTTTCTCCACATCTTGTACAAATGTCCCAACTCAATGCCTTGACCAATGATGGCTAGAATGCCAAACAACAACTTCATCAACTTGTGACATTGTATTCTCAGAGAACCATGTGCCTTTAGGAATGGGGTATGAAAGGCAGGTCCACGGAAGAACCAGAAGGGGCGGGGAGGTGGGAGTAGGTGGACTGATGGACTTAGGGGGTACTGGCAACTGACAGCAGGTAAATGTCCAATCCTTGCATCAGTACTGAGATGGTAGGGAGAAGAGATCCAGGAGCAGCGAGATGGATATAAACAGGTGATACATGGATCCAGGTGAGACCAGGGGAAGGTGATGAGCCTTTATTATCAGTTTTTCCTATCATCTACCAATTCCACTCCTCCCTAGCTGGTTCCGCCCATTACCTACCAGACCCTGCTTCACCTCCTTCCCTCCCAACTCTTTATCCTGGCCATCTTTATAGGGAGGCGTGGTAGCATAGTGATTAGCACAACACTTTACAGTGTCACTGATCAGGGTTCCATTCCCGCCACTGACTGTAAGGATTCTGTACATTCTCCCTGTGACCGCTTGGGTTTCCCCAAGGTGCTCCAGTTCCCTCCCATATTCCAAAGGCGTACGGGTTAGGATCAATGTTCCCTCTAATTTTTAGTAGTCAGTGTGTGCAAAAATCTTATGTTGTGCAAATTTTTTTCCTGTGACAAAAGTATGTGTGCACTGAATGCACACATGGGACAGTTTATGTACGTTTACAAAATATTTGACATAAAACTGCACAGAATAACAACAAAATAACATACATATTTAAGTCACTCAGTTATTTTTTCTCTCTCCTGTCTTTGGCATTTACCCATTCTTTGTAAACTCTACCAAGACTAATAGAACTCCCATCCAATTGATAGCTTTGATTCTCATTAACATATCGAAATGACATTCACCTAAACGGTTTCTCAGCTTGTTTTTGAATTGGTTCATTAGGCTAAAACCTCACTCACAGTCCGCACTAGACGCAAGAAAGGTTCTCCCAATGTCCATCAACTGTGCAAGGTCGCAAAACTGTTCATTTTGAAGTATGCCAACATTTGAGCGAAGTTTGAAATCAGTTTGGATTTAGTTTTTTCTTGCACGGAAAATTTGAAATCATTTAACTGTCTAACTATTACAGTATTTTCAGCTAGAAAATCATGATATTTTAGACACAAGGCATTAACTTTTTTATCGCCAAATGTGAAGCCATAATTTGCAATTGTGGAGAAATCAAAAGCTGACCATTCTTGTACCTCATCTTCAGGAAACCTTACTTCTAAATGAACACAAAGACTATAAAAGTCAACAGCGAACTTGTATTTACTGTGACATTTTCTTCATGTTGTTGGCTTTTGATTTCTCCGCAATTCCGCATGTGTGTGACAAATAAAGCAATTTTTAATCCCCTTGGCGGGAGGTATAAAAGCCTGAAGTCCCACATCAATAGGTTCAGGAACAGCTACTTGCCTTCAATTATTCAGTTCATGAACCAACCGGCAGAGCCCTAATCACTACCCCAGCAACAGAACACAACAGACCACCTCTTGCACTAGCATGGACTTCTCTCTGATTGTGCTTTTTGCACTAATATCTTGTCTTGCACAGACTGTTTGCATGGAACTAATGTGCCCTGTACCCACATGCCTGTGATGCTGCTGCAAGTTTTTCATTGTACCTGTAACCTCACTGTACTTGTGCACACAACAAAATTACTCCTGATCCTATCGTCAACCGTTCCTCTGCCTTCACAACTGCTGCCTGACTTGTGAGTTGACCCAGCAGTTCGCTCCAGATTACGCCGATTCCTGCTGTTCAATTCCTTTGAGGCATTTCGGCGCCATCACTAATTCCAACGGGAAGTAGGGGTCCGGTTAAAGGATACAGTCAGGGAGAAGATGAAGAGGACCGACCCCAGGAATCCGCCCAATATGGTCAGCCACTCAGAAGAAGCCAGCTGCCGACTATACATCTGCATCCCGGCAAAGAGCAGGAGGGTGAGGAGGGATGACAGCACAAGTGAGGACTTAGTGCTGACCGCTGGAAGCAAAGAAAAAACCGTTAGCAAACCCATGGTAACCCCAGACTGCACATCAAAAAATCTACCCGGACCCAACACATTAATGCAATCAGAAAGAAGGCATGCCAGAAACTCTATTTCATTAGGACTTGAAGATTTTGAATGTCAGCAAAGACTCTAACAAATATCTACGGACGTACAGTGGAGAGCATTCTGACTGGGGGCATCACTGCCTGGTGTGGAGGCTCCAATGCTCAGGATCGCAAGGGGCTGCAGAGGGCTGTAGCCTCAGTCAGGTCCACCACAGGCACAACCCTCCCCTCCATCAACATCATCTTCAAGAGGCAGTGACTCAAGAAAGCAGCATCCATCACTAAAGGCTCTCACCACCTGGTAATTGCTCTCTTCTTGTTACCACCGTCAGGAAAGAGATATGGGAGCCTCAAGATCCACCGCAACAACTCAGGAAGCTTGACCACCAGATTTCTGAACAGCCCATGGACACTCCTCATTACAGTACACCCTATTTTTGTTGTTTATAGAAACCTTATGATCGGGCTACTGCTGCAAAACAAATTTCAAATCATTTAAGACTGTCTTTGACATTGCTTTTAATTCATACAAGGGTTGTGAGTGTTTAATTTCCCACTCCTAGTTGCCCTTATGACTTGCCTTCTTGACCTGGCAAGATCCTTGAGGTGTCCCCACAGTGCTGTTGGGGAGGCAGTTCCGGGACCTTAACCCAGTAACAATGAAGGAAAGGGCAACGTACATTCAGTGGCCACTTTATTAGGTACAGGAATGGAACACGTTGTGGTCTTCTGCTGCTGTGTTCCACCCATGTCAAGGTTCAATGCAGTGTGCAATCAGAGATGCACTTCTACACACCACTGTTGTACCGTGTGGTTATTAGAGTTACTGTCGCCTTCCTGTCACTGGAACCAGTCTGGCCATTCTCCTCTGACCTCTCTAACAACCCACACAACTGCCACTCACTGGAGTTTTTTTTCATTTTCCCACACCATTCTCTGTACAATCTAGAGACTGTTGTGCATGAAAACTCCAGGAGACCTTCAGTTTCTGAGGTATTCAAACCACTCCGCTTGGCACCAGAATCAGGTTTATTGTCACCGGCATGTGATGTGAAACTTGTTAACTTAGCAGCAGTTCAATGCAATACATAATATAGAAGAGAAGAAAAATTAAGTAAAATAATAATACTAGTAAACAAGTAAATCAATTACAGTATACATATATCAAATAGTTCTTAAAAATGTGCAAAAAACAGAAATACTGTATATTAAAAAAGTGAGGTTCATAGGCATCCGCTAGTCTCGTGAGACCATGGATTTGCGCGTTGGAAGGTCTCCAGGGCGCAGGCCTGGGCAAGGTTGTATGGAAGACCAGCAGTTGCCCATGCTGCAAGTCTCCCCTCTCCACAACACCGATGTTGTCCAAGGGAAGGGCATTAGGACCCATACAGCTTGGCACCGGTGTCGTCACAGAGTAATGTGTGGTTAAGTGCCTTGCTCAAGGACACAACACGCTGCCTCAGCCAAGACTCGAACTCACGACCTTCAGATCACCAGACGAACACCTTAACCACTTGGCCACATGCCAACACTAAAAAAAAAGTGAGGTAGCGTTCCAGGATTCAATGTCCATTTAGGAATCGGATGGCAGAGGGGAAGAAGTTGTTCCTGAATCGCTGAGTGTGTGCCTTCAGGCTTCTGTATCTCCTACCTGATGGTAACAGTGAGGAAAGGGCATGCCCTGGGTGCTGGAGGTCCTTAATAATGGACGCTGCCTTTCTGAGACACCGCTCCCTGAAGATGTCCAGGGTACTTTGTAGGTTAGTACCCAAGATGGAGCTGACTAGATTTACAATCATCCCATGGTATGGCCACATTAGTGGGATTGTATTACAGACCACCCAATAGTCAACAAGACTTGGAAGAGCAAATCTGCAGAGAGATAGCAGGCAACTGCAGGAGACAAAGTTGTGGTGGTAGGGGATTTTAATTTTCCATACATTGATTGGGACTCCCATACTGTTAGGGGTCTAGATGGTTTAGAGTTTGTAAAATGTGTTCAGGAAAGTTTTCTAAATCAATATATAGAGGGACCAACTAGAGGGGATGCAATATTGGATCTCCTGTTAGGAAACGAATTAGGGCAAGTGACAGAAGTCTGTGTAGGGCAGCACTTTGGTTCTAGTGATCATAACACCATTAGTTTCAATTTGATCATGGACAAGGATAGATCTGGTCCTAGGGTTGAGGTTCTGAACTGGAAGAAGGCCAAATTTGAAGAAATGAGAAAGGATCTAAAAAGCGTGGATTGGGACAGGTTGTTCTCTGGCAAAGATGTGATTGGTAGGTGGGAAGCCTTCAAAGGGGAAATTTTGAGAGTGCAGAGTTTGTATGTTCCTGTCAGGATTAAAGGCAAATTGAATAGGAATAAGGAACCTTGGTTCTCAAGGGATATTGCAACTCTGATAAAGAAGAAGAGGGAGTTGTATGAAATGTATAGGAAACAGGGGGTAAATCAGGTACTTAGAAAGAAATCAGGAGGGCTAAAAGAAGACATGAGGTTGCCTTGGCAGTCAAAGTGAAGGATAATCCAAAGAGCTTTTACAAGTATATTAAGAGCAAAAGGATTGTAAGGGATAAAATTGGTCCTCTTGAAGCTCAGAGTGGTCGGCTTTGTGCAGAACCAAAAGAAATGGGGGAGATCTTAAATAGGTTTTTTGTGTCTGCATTTACTAAGGAAGCTGGCATGAAATCTATGGAATTGAGGGAATCAAGTAGTGAGACCATGGAAACTGTACAGATTGAAAAGGAGGAGGTGCTTGCTGTCTTGAGGAAAATTAAAGTGGATAAATCCCCGGGACCTGACAGAGTGTTCCCTCGGACCTTGAAGGAGACTAGTGTTGAAATTGCGGGGGCCCTGGCAGAAATATTTAAAATGTCGCTGTCTACGGGTGAAGTGCCGGAGGATTGGAGAGTGGCTCATGTTGTTCCGTTGTTTAAAAAAGGATCCAAAAGTAATCCGGGAAATTATAGGCCGGTGAGTTTAACGTCGGTAGTAGGTAAGTTATTGGAGGGGGTACTAAGAGACAGAACCTACAAGCATTTGGATAGACAGGGGCTTATTAGGGAGAGTCAACGTGACTTTGTGCGTGGTAGGTCATGTTTGACCAATCTGTTGGAGTTTTTCGAGGAGGTTACCAGGAAAGTGGATGAAGGGAAGGCAGTGGATATTGTCTACATGGACTTCAGTAAGGCCTTTGACAAGGTCCCACATGGGAGGTTAATTAGGAAAATTCAGTCGGTAGGTATACATGGAGAGGTGGTAAATTGGATTAGACATTGGCTCAATGGAAGAAGCCAGAGAGTGGTGGTAGAGAATTGCTTCTCTGAGTGGAGGCCTGTGACTAGAGGTGTGCCACAGGGATCAGTGCTGGGTCCATTGTTATTTGTAATCTATATCAATGATCTGGATGATAATGTGGTAAATTGGATCAGCAAGTTTGCTGATGATACAAAGATTGGAGGTGTAGTAGACACTGAGGAAGGTTTTCAGAACCTGCAGAGGGACTTGGACCAGCTGGAAGAATGGGCTGAAAAATGGCAGATGGAGTTTAATACTGACAAGTGTGAGGTATTGCACTTTGGAAGGACAAACCAATATAGAACATACAGGGTTAATGGTAAGGCACTGAGGAGTGCAGTGGAACAGAGGGATCTGGGAATACAGATACAAAATTCCCTAAAAGTGTCGTCACAGGTAGATAGGGTCGTAAAGAGAGCTTTTGGTACATTGGCCTTTATTAATCGAAGTATTGAGTATAAGAGCTGGAATGTTATGATGAGGTTGTATAAGGCATTGGTGAGGCCGAATCTGGAGTATTGTGTTCAGTTTTGGTCACCAAATTACAGGAAGGATATAAATAAGGTTGAAAGAGTGCAGAGAAGGTTTACAAGGATGTTGCCGGGACTTGAGAAACTCAGTTACAGAGAAAGGTTGAATAGGTTAGGACTTTATTCCCTGGAGCGTAGAAGAATGAGGGGAGATTTGATAGAGGTATATAAAATTATGATGGGTATAGATAGAGTGAATGCAAGCAGGCTTTTTCCACTGAGGCAAGGGGAGAAAAAAACCAGAGGACATGGTGAGGGGGGAAAAGTTTAAAGGGAACATTAGGGGGGGGCTTCTTCACACAGAGAGTGGTGGGAGTATGGAATGAGCTGCCAGACGAGGTGGTAAATGCGGGTTCTTTTTTAACATTTAAGAATAAATTGGACAGATACATGGATGGGAGGTGTATGGAGGGATATGGTCCCTGTGCAGGTCAGTGGGACTAGGCAGAAAATGGTTCGGCACAGCCAAGAAGGGCCAAAGGGCCTGTTTCTGTGCTGTAGTTTGTATGGTTCTATGGTCAAAATCACTTAGATCACATTTCTTCCCCATTCTGATGTTTGGTCTTATAAACAGCTGAACCTCTTGACTATGTCTGTATGCTCTTCTGCTGATTAGATATTTGCATTAATGAGCAGGTGTACTGCTGTCCCTAATAAAGTGGCCACTGAGTGCATTTCAGAGTGTGTGACTAAAAGAGCCACTTTCAGGTTGCCATGTTCCCTGAGCTTCTGCTACCCTTCTCCTTCCAGCTGGTGGGCGTGGTGGGTTTGGAAAGTGCCACCGAGGGAAATCTTTGCGGCACTGCGTCCTATCAGGGGTGGTGTGCCTGAGGTGGGACATGCAATACTTTCGCCGGCACACGGCATGCAGTGCGGCTCCTCAGACCTTTAAACTCCACGCTTAACAAAAATGTACGCAATGATTATCTTTACTGCCAAGTGAAGCAGCAAATGGTTTTTCTTACAAGCCGCGAGCAGGGAGATGTTTTCACAGGAGAAAACATGACAGAAGATGACACATTTCGAAATCCTCACAGACCTGATGTACACATTTGGTATTTGGATAGTAAACAGTTACAGTAACAATACTATTTAGAAATGACTTGCCGAGTTGCTTCAGCATTTTGTCTGCGTTGCTCTGCATTTCCAGCAGCTACAGAATCTTTGGTGCACTGTTTTTCAGCGCTGACTGTTCATTCCCTTCCATTGACGCTGCCTGACTTGCTGAGTTCCTCCAGCATTTTGTGCGTCGAGACCATTCATCAGGCAGTGCTAAGAATCTATCTTATTGTACTAGGGAACCTTTCAATACTGTTCTAACAGTGGGAATGTGGCTGTCTTGTTGGTGTGTGCTCTCAGGCTTTTGTACCTTCTGCCAGTCCGGGGAGAGAGAAGAGAGATGTCTGACGTAGGATCTTTGGTTATGCTGACCGCTTTACCAAGGCAGTGAGAAATACAGATATGATCGTCCTTGTTACTCCTGATTCCAGAATCTGCCCTCGTGTCTGCCTTGTTCAGTGAGATCATGGCTCCACTGCTCCCTACCTCTTCGTGTTTTCATCACCCTCCACCCACCCCAATTCATGGCTCTGGTCTCCTTCAACCTGCAAGTTCCAAGTCTGGCCCTCACTAACTTGACCTCACTCTGCTTCACTTCTTCCTGCCCATGAAATGCTGGGGGAGGGAACTCAGCAGGTCAGGCAGCATCAACGGAGGGAAATAAACAGTCAACTTTTCAGGCTGAGACCTTCCATCAGGACAGGAAAGGAAGGGGGCAGAAGCCAGGGATAAGGTGGGAAGAGGGGGGAGGGGAGGGGGGGGAGGAGTACAAGCTAGCAGGTAAGGGATAAGGCGTGAGGGTAGGGCTCTGGATTGAAGTAAGTGGATAGACAGAAGAATTGACGGCTGAAGAAATCTAATAGGACAATGAACCTTGGAAGAAAGGGGAGGAGGAAAACTAGAGGAAGGTGTTTGGCAGGTGAGAAAAAGGATGAGAGGTGAACTAGAAAGGGGAATGGAATAAGAAAGAAGGAGGGGGTGAGAAATTACTGGAAGTTAGAGAAATCAATGTTAATGCTAACAGGTTGAAGGCTACCACCTGAATTGTTGCTCCTCCAACCTGAGTGGCCTCAGTGCGCTGGTAGAGGAGGCCACGTACAAACAAAAAGGGCCAAGATGCTCACCAGAGTAGTCCCCCCGATCTGCACCGGGTGTAGATGAGGCCACATCAAATAGATGAACCCAGCAGGCCCAAGAGGTGTCACCTCACCTGTAAGGACCGTTTGGGGCCTGAATGGTGGTGGGGAAGGAGACGTAGAGGCAGCTGTAGAAGTTGTCATGCTTGCAGGGATGAGTACCGGGAACCAAGGAGAGGGATGAGCGGGCAAAGCAGTCACCCATCCCCATGGAACGCGGAAGGGTGGGGTCAGGAAGAGAAAGATGTGCTTATTGGTAGGACCCTGTTGGAGATGGTGGAAATTATGGAGAATAGCATGCTGGGTACAGAGGCTTGTGGAGTGGTAGGTACGGACAAGGTCATCCCTTTCCCTTTTATGGCGACAGGAAGGTGAGGTAATGGCAGATGGAGGAGCACAGGTGAGTGCAGCGTCCATAGCTTATCTGTGAGAGTCAGTAGGTTTGCAAAAGATGTCAGTGGATTGTCTGCCTCCAGAGACGGAGAGATCGAGTGAGGGCTTAGAGACCTATCCCACCCCCTGCCCTTTCATTCTGGTTTCTGCTCCCCTCCTTTCCAGCCCTGACGAAGGGTCTCAGCCTGAACCACCAACTGTCCGTCCCCCTCCATTGATGCTGCCCGATCTGTTGAATTCCATCAGTATTTTGTGTGCTCCAGTATCTACAGAATTTATGGAGGAAGTGTCAGAGATGGATCAAGTAAATTTGACTGCAGGATGGAAGTTGGCGTCAAAAGTGGTGACACTGGAGAACTCAGCATGGGCGCAGGAAGCAGCGTTAGTGAGGTGGTCATTGTAGGGAGGAGAAGTTAGTCTCACCTATTACCTGCCTCCTTCCCCTCCCCCCACCTTCTTATTCTGGATTTCACCCCTTCCTGATGAAGGGTCTCGGCCTGAAACGGCGACTATTTATTCCCCACCTGACGTGCTGACATTATAAATTATGTTTATTATTTGTCGCCCCTTATTTAGCCCCCCCTCCCCCACCTCTGGTTCAGCCCTGTTACCGGTTCGCTCAACCCCCTCAGCCCGGGCACTCGGAGCGGCCCAGACTCCGAGCCTCCTACACAATGCCTGCCTCCCTCCCTCCCTCCCTCCCTCCCTCCCTCAGTCCCTCAGTCCCTCAGTCCCTCAGTCCCTCTCCTCACACTCACCCATTGCCTCGGCCGCGACTCTACCCGGGGGAGGGGGGGGCGGAGCTTGAGCACGACCCCCACGTGACCTCCCGCGCCACGTCGCGCTTCGTCTTTGGCGGCCACTCGCGGCTTCACGGCAGGCGCATGCGCGCGGATTGCGTGGGACAGGCCTGTTGAGGAGTGCGCAGGCGCAGGAGGCGGCGACCATCTTGATGAGGGCAAAGCCGACGTCGTGCCCCGTCCGATTGTTGTCAGTCCTGCAGGGTCTCGGCCCGAAACGGCGACTGTACTCTTTTCTATAGATGCTGCCTGGCCTGCTGAGTTCCTCCAGCATGTTGTGTGTGTTGCTTAGATAATAGGCATGGTGTTCATGTGATGCTGGATGCCTTTGAGGCCCACTGTCTGCATCTCTTCTGAACCTTCCCGATCACTAACAGTTTAAGCTGGGCCAGCCCTATGGACGCTACAGTCAAGGACGCACAACAGCTCCTCAGAGGGTTTAAAGAATCTTTTCATGCCCCCGAAGACCCTCACCAATTTTTATAGGTGCACCATAGAAAGCATCCCATCAAGATGCGTCACAACTTGGTATGGCAAGTGCTCTGCCCATGACCACAAGCAATTTCAGAGAGTTGTAAATGGATATCTGTCCATCACACAAACCAGCCTCCCCTCCATGGACTCGGCCGACACTTCGCGCTGTCTCCGCAGAGCAGCCAGCGTAATTAATGACTCTCCCACCCTGGTCATTCTCTTCTCCTCCCTTTGGGAAGAAGATAAAAAAGTTTGAGAACGCAAGGTTCAAGAGCAGCTCGTATCTTGCTGGAATCAGACTCCCTTTCATGCAATAAAGATGAACTCTTAATCTCACATCGTGCTTACCTGCTCTGCACTTCCGGTATCTGCGATCCTATCTTCTGCATTCCGTGTTCTGCTTGTCACCTGGATGTATGGTGTGATCTACCTGGATGGCAAGCGAACAAATTACTTCCATCAGACCATTAGACATAGGAGCAGAATTAAGTCATTCAGCCCTTTGAGTCTGCTCTGCTGTTCCTGGCTGATTCATTTTCCCTCTCAACTCCATTCTCCCCATAACCTTTTATTGTATTTACTAATCAGGAACCTTTCAATCTCTGCTTTAAATATATCCAATGGCTCGGCCTCCACAGCCCTCTCACTCCATGCCGGCACACACGATAATAATAAAATGCAATCCGGGTCATATTGCGATCAAGGAACGTGTTTGTAGACCAGATATTGAACTTTTTACTGACAACGTGTCCTGACGAAGGATCTCGGCCCGAAACGTCGACTGTACCTCTTCCCAGAGATGCTGCCTGGCCTGCTGCGTTCACCAGCAACTTTGATGTTCCAGCATCTGCAGAATTCCTGTTGTTTGAACTTTTTACTGTTGGACTTCGGCCATGTTCCACTGGGATACAACACTGGGCAGCATGGGAGGTCGTTCCTGCCTGTGGCCATTGAACTTTGCAGCTCCTCCCGTGGAGGGTCAGACACCCTGAGCCAACAGGCTGGTCCTGGACTTATTTTCCATCTGGCATAGTTTGCATATTGTTGTTTGATTGTTTGTGATTTTTGTATTGTTATATTTATGTTCTATCCTTGGTTGGTGCGGTTGTAACGAAACCCAATTTCCCTCGGGGACAATAAAGTATACCTATTGATCTATCTAAACTAGTCTTAGATCACCTCCAGCAGGGAATGGAAAGATCCCATCAGTACTGCCGTCGCAAAATCCGCCAATACCACTGGCAGGGTAACAGAACCAACATCGTCGTCCTCTCCCAGCACCAACGTGATAATCCCACTCGGTCAAGTTCAACTTTGGATCATTGAACAGTTCTGTACTCTGTCACAATGCAATACCGAGGAGAAGATGGTGCATCTGTGTTTGAAAGATCTTCTTAAAACTCCCTTGATAATCTTCAACATGTTCACTGACTCCAGCTCATCCTGAATCTGGAACGTGGTGGATGCAGGTTGCGTTGTGGCCTTCACAGAGAAACAGGTAAATAACTTTTACAGCTTGATTACAGGCCTTTCCAGCCCAATGAGTCCGCCCCACCCATATGGTGAGGAAAGATTTCCAAGGCCAGCTGTGTGGAACTAGGGAGTTGTTCCAGCCGAATGGCCTGCTTCTGTGTTGTAACCCACTTGTTAACGGAAGGCGTTGAGGCACGGAAGGCCACAGGCCCATGCAGGTAAGTGAGGTGAGTATAGATTAGTACAATGGTTGGCATGGACATGGTGGGCCTGAGGGCCCAATTTCTGTGCTGTACCACTCTCTGAAGCTCAGAGTAGCAGCAAAAACCCTTCCCATGGTCAGACAGAGTGGAAGGAGCACACCTCCTCTCAGACTACCTGTTGTTGCCTCCCCTCCCTGTCAAAGGCCCGCTTCCCCTTCCCCTTCGTTGCCAGAGTTTGAGCACGTTGGCTTTATCTCTCATCTCAGAACTGGCCTAACAAACAGACAGACATACTTTATTGATCCTGAGGGAAATGGAATTTCGTTACAGTTGTACCAACCAAGAATGGAGTATAAATATAGCAATATAAAACCATAAATAACTAAATAATAATATGTAAATTATGCCAGATGGAAATAAGTTCAGAACCTCTCTGATGCTAATCAGCCTGAATATTAGATTCTCAAACCACACTGCCACCTTTTTCCTCTTCCTCCCATTTTTCCTTTCTCTCACTTCATTCCACCTGCCCATCTTCGCCCAAATTTCCCATCACCTTTCTCCATTGTTAGTGGTCTATAATTCCCAGGGTTATCCCCATTTCCTTTCTAGAACAAAACTGCACTTGTCATCTTTAATCCTGATATTATTCCTGAGGCCAGTGAGGATGCATAGATCATCGTCAATGCCCTAGCAATCAGTTCCCTTCGTAACCTGCTGTATATACTGTAAGGCCCCGGGGACTTATCTATCCTAATTCTTTTCAGAAGCTGCAACACTGGTTCTTTCTTAACTTGCACACACTCCGGCACATTGCCCTGTTCTGTGCTGACTACACGTTTGTCAAAGCCCCTCTCCCTGGTGGACACTGAAGCAGACGATTCATTAAAGATCCCTCTTACCTCCTCCACCTCCAGGAATATGTTTCCTCTTTCATTCCTGAGTGGTCCTACCATCAGTCCAGTCATCCTCATGTACAGTGTGTGTAGAACACCTTGGGGTTTTCCTTAATCCTACTCACTTCTTGTATCCCTTTCTCATCCATTCTTAAGCTCCTTCCTGGTGACCTTGTAACTCTCAAGAGCCCAATCTGATTTTTGCTTCTCACATTTAAGTGTGCATCCTTCCTCCTCTTGACTCTCTTGTTAATCATGGTTCCTTGACACTACCATCCTTTCCCTGCCTCGATGGGACAAACCCCTCCAGACCCCATGCAAGTGCTCCCTCCACATTTCCATTGTGCTTCTTGAGAACATCTGTGGCAAATTTGTGTTGATACCATTGTAGCCCTTCCCCAATTAAATCCTTTCCCCATATCGTCTGTCTTTATCCTTGTCCATTGCAAATGTAACGCTCAGCTATCTTGGCTCGTATATGTCTGGGGGAAATCCCGCCCAGCACCTGCCTCAACGCTTCCCACGGAATCGGTTGCTGCACCACTGCCACCCGAATCAGTCCCAAACATCAATCATCAGCCAGCACACCCAGTACGTTTTACCAAGAGCACTTCATAGATATTACTGAGTCTATGAAGTTAATATAAATTCCATACAGAAAAGGAAGTAATGGAAAAAAAAGGCGCCAGGCTTATCAAAGTCCAAGTTCTTCGTGCACAACCGTTGGAGATCAATAAATTCCTGATGACCACCCAGATCCTGTCAGCTCACGGCTCGGGACCCCCCCCACCAAAAAACCCCCGTTCCCAGTCATATGAGACAGCATTATCACCCGAAAAAACAATAACATGAACACCAATTGGTGAACAGCACCCTGCTATCTGTATTAACCCAAGCAACTGTCTCGCTACAGACTTTCTCAGCATTTAACATCACAAAGAAGCCATTTTAATTAGCCTACGCAGTAACATAAGAGACGAAACACCCTTACACAAAGCTAAAGGTCAGGGAGTTGTGGTCTCTGTCTCCGAAGTGCCTACTGAGAGATTAGTCACTTCACCTGGTTCATTACCCAGTAGGGCCTCCCCTTTAGTCGTTCTGTCCCGTACTGTGTCAGAAATCCTTCCTGTACACACCTAACAATCCTGCCCCACCTAAACCTTTTGAACTAAGGAGCTACCAATCAACGTTGGAGAAGATGAAGTCACCCATGACAACAACCCTGTTATTTTTGCAGCTTTTCAAAATCTGCCTCCTGATCTGCTCCTCCGTGTCACTGTTGTATTAGGGGGGAGTCTATCGAATACCCCCAGTAGAGTAATTACTGCCTTCCTGTTTCTGACTTCCACCCACACTGACTCTCCACTCACCTTCACAACGGAGCAGGTGAGAAGGGCTCTGGGGAAACTCAGACATGGCAAAGCATTGGGATCAGATGGTGTTGTAGTAGTAGTAGTAGTTATGGGGTGTCAGGGAGGGGTAGCAGCTCTGGTGGGGGAACATATCGCGTCCTTTTCAGGGCGGTTAGTCCACCTTTGGTCCCCACCTGGCACTCAGCTCTCACCTGTGGCTCCCCGTAGCTGTTTGCATGTGACAGCAGCCACACCCCGGGCAACGGCTTCGACAAGCCGGCTAAACCAGGTGAGGGTAGCCGACGGGTCTCAAACCCTCAGTGAGATAGGGAGTTGTCTATCCCAGCATGTGAAGACAGACTCCGGCGGATTGAGCGGACGAGACCAGTGAAAGGTCCAACGGTCAAGAAGACGGTCTCTGCGAGCGTCGTGGAACGTGTAGAGCAGGACAAGACACAGAAGACGTCCTGGTCATCCACTGCGCCCAGTCCCATCTCCAGCCGTCTCGACTCTGTCTTGCCACTGGATCCAGATGGGAATTCGGAAGAGAGAGTGAGGCTGACGCTGCGCAACTCTCCCTCCCTTACATCCAAATGACGCGCTCGTCTCGACATCATCATAATGGTGTCGAGGTCCTCATCGACGCCAACGATGGACAAACAAGCAGTTATACTTTATTGATCCTGGGGGAAATTGGTGTTCGTTACAGTTGCACCATAAATAATAAATAGTAATAGAACCATAAATAGTTAAATAGTAATATGTAAATTATGCCAATAAATTATGAAATAAGTCCAGGACCAGCCTATTGGCTCAGGGTGTCTGACCCTCCAAGGGAGGAGTTGTAAAGTTTGATGGCCACAGGCAGGAATGACTTACTATGATGCTCTGTGCTGCATCTCGGTGGAATGAGTCTCTGGCTGAATGTACTCCTGTGCCCACCCAGTACATTATGTAGTGGATGGGAGACATTGTCCAAGATGGCATGCAACTTGGACAGCATCCTCTTTTCAGACACCACCGTCAGAGAGTCCAGTTCCATCCCCACAACATCACTGGCCTTACGAATGAGTTTGTTGATTCTGTTGGTGTCTGCTACCCTCAGCCTGCTGCCCCAGCACACAACAGCAAACATAATCACACTGGCCACCACAGGTCTTGGAGGAGTGTGCTGAATAGCTGTGTGGAGTTTTCCAGTGCATTTGCAGTCTAAGTCTCAGCCCAGAAAGGGTCCCGACTGTGTGGAAAACATCATGTCTGCTCCCAGTACCCAAGAGGGGCCACCGAAAGTCTTGGATGACTACCGTCTAGTAGCCCTGACCTCACACATCATGAAGACCCTGGAGAGGCTGGTCCTGGTTCATCTCCAACCCCTGCAGTTTGCCTACCAGGAGCACATTGGAGTTGACGATGCTGTCATCTACCTGCTGAACAGAGCCTACTCTCATTTGGATAAGCAGGGTAGCACTGTGAGGATCATGTTTTTTGATTTCTTAAGTGCCTTCAATACCGTACAGCCCTCATTGCTGGGGTAAAGCTCCGTTCAGTGTAGTTTGGCACTCCCATTGTATCCTGGATAATGGACTACCTGACTGGCAGACCACAGTTTGTGCAACTTCAGAGCTGTGTGTCAACACTGGGGCCTGAAAGGGGACTGCATTGGCTCCTTTCCTGTTTACCCTGTATACATCAGACTTTAAATACAACACTGAGTCATGTCTTCCGCAGAAATTCTCTGATGGCTCAACAATAGTTGGGTGTATAAAGGGAGAATGGGAGGATAGATACAGGTCCCTGGTGGAGTGGTGGAGGACTTCGTCAAAGAAAGTAAGACTTAGTCACTGAAAGTAAGCATGCAGTCACTGAACATAAGCATGCAAGTACAGCAGGCAGTGAAGAAAGCTAATGGCTTGTTGGCCTTCATAACAAGGGGAGTTCAGTATAGGAGCAAAGAAGTCCTCCCTCAGTTGTACAAGACCCTGGTGAGACCACACCTGGAGTATTGTGTGCAGTTTTGATCTCCAAATTTGAGGAAGGACATTCTTGCTATTGAGGGAGTGCAGCGTAGGTTCACGAGGTTAATTCCTGGGATGGCGGGACAGTCATATGTTGAAAGATTGGAGCGACTGGGGTTGTATACACTGGAATTTAGAAGGATGAGAGGGGATCTGATTGAAACATATAAGATAATTAAGGGATTGGACACGCTAGAGGCAGGAAACATGTTCCAGATGTTGGGGGAGTCCAGAACCAGAGGCCACAATTTGAGAATAAGAGGTAGACCATTTAGAACGGAGTTGAGGAAAAACTTTTTCACCCAGAGAGTTGTGGATCTGTGGAATGCTCTGCCTCAGAGGGCAGTGGAGGCCAGTTCTCTGGATGCTTTCAAGAAAGAGTTAGATAGAGCTCTTAAAGATAGCGGAGTCAAGGGATATGGGGAGAAGGCAGGAACAGGGTACTGATTGTGGATGATCAGCCATGATCACAGTGAATGGTGGTGTTGGCTCGAAGGGCCGAATGGCCTACTCCTGCACCTATTGTCTATTGTCTATAAATGGTGCAAGCTGAATCATCTGCAGCTCAACATGAGTAAGACAAAGGAGATGGTGATGGACTTTAGGAAGAGCAAGCCTGCATTGCTTTCTGTTACTATTGATGGTGAGGGCCTACAAGTACCTGGGGCTGCACCTGGATGACAAACTTGAGTGGAGCACCAACACAGAGGCTGTGTACAAGAAGGGCCAGAGTCGCCTCTAGCTCCTGAGGTCCTTTGGAGTATGCAGGCCTCTCCTTCGCATGTTCTACCAGTCTGTTGTCGCCAGTACAGTCTTCTATGTGGTGGTGTGCTGGGGCAGTGGCATCAACATGGGTGATGCCAACAGGCTCAATAAACTGATTAGAAAGGCTGGCTCTGTTATAGGAGTCAAACTGGACATACTGGAGACTCTGGTAAAACAAAGAACCCTATGGAAATTCTTGGTAATTCCAAACAGTGTTTCTCACCCTCTGCATGCCACCTTGGCTGAACAGAGGAGCACTTTTAGTAATAGACAAGACAACTGCACTGCTCCAAAGAGCGCGGTATGAGGTCATTCTTGCCTTCAGCCATTAGGCTCTATAATGAGTCAACCTATAGCTGGGGAAGTGATGACCCCTCCTGGTAGACTGTTTGTGGTAACTTAGTTCTTTATTGTTTCAACTTCTCTTCTAATATTGTCTATCTATGCACTTGTAATGCTATTGTGACACTGTAATTTCCTTTGGGATCAATAAAGTGTCTATCTGTCTATCTATCTATCTTTCTGGAGGTGTTATACTATCCCTGATGAGCAAAGTCATTCCTCACCTCTTCTACCTCCCTCCCTATCCCTCTGGAAACGTCTAAATATCGAAACATCATACATTCAATCCTGCCCTTGGTAAGCAAAACGCTTAATACGATTCCTCCTTGGTATATGCCGAAATAAAATGGAAGTCTGTCAGACAAAGTGCTGTTAACTTGGAGAAGAATTATTTTGGAAAATACAAGGGAACCCGTTCACAACAATATTTTGAGAGAGTCAAGGAAGGTCAAGTCTGCAGCCATAATAGTAGAAGGTGGTGAAAAAGATATTTTTTTCTGGGAAAGGCAAGATCATTGTGCAGGTACAGATACCAAATGCATGAAAAACGACAAGTGGAAGGGCTTTTGAAGGGTATAAAAGGAGCACTGTCTTGGTACAAGAGGAGTGAGTTTTGATCATTGCTGCTGGCTAGTACTCAGAGAGGGAACAGTATGTTGTGTTTGAGTTAGTGAGAGTGAGAGAGAAGACAGGTTGTGTGAAAGTCTGTCGGCATTCCACAGATCAGCTCATTTAGAGGGTGATAAGTATTTTGATTTCTGTACTGCTATTGGTACAGTATAAACATTTGTTTTTGCTTTCTGTATTGTATTTGTGCTGGTTCTAATAAAGTGTTTTCTTGTGGCCTGAACACGTGTCATCTCCTTTGTCTGCAAATCCATACAGTGCCTATGAAAAGTATTTACCATTTTGAGAAGTGTTCATGTTTTATTGTTTTGCAACATTGAATCAGAGTGGATTTAATTTGTTTTTTTTTGACACTGATCAACAAAAACAAATTCTTTAGTGTCAAAGTGAAAACAGATCTCTACAGAGTGATATTAAAAATTATTTACAAATATAAAACACAAAGTAATTGATTGTATAAGTATTCACCCCCTCCCCTATAATATGACACACCAAATCAACCCTGGTGCAGGCAATTGGTTTTAGATGGCACATAATTAGTTAAATGGAGATCACCTGTGTACAGGGGGAACAGGGCTGAACTGCTGGGCCTTGATGCGTGAATGTGGTTTGGAACTTGTTGAGGGAAAGAGAGTGAGGAAGGAACGGGAATTGCTGGGAGGGGGTCGTGTGGGTCTGGTAATGGCGGACAAGATGGGGGGGGTGTTGAGGGAAAGAAAGTAGAGAAGGAACGGGAATTGCTGGGAAGGGGTTGTGTGGGTCGGTAATGGCGGACAAGATGGGGAGGGGTTGAGGGAAAGAGAGTGGAGAAGGAGAGGGGTAGAGACTTGGGACCAGAGGTAGGCAGCTGGGGAGAGATGGATTCTTGTGAAGGGAGAAATAAAGGGAATGCGGAGATGGTGAGGGGACAGATGAATGAAAACCGAGACAAAGGGAATAGAAACATAGAAAATAGGTGCAGGAGTAGGCCATTCGGCCCTTCGAGCCTACACTGCCATTTATTATGATCATGGCTGATCATCCAACTCAGAACCCCGCCCCAGCCTTCCCTCCATACCCCCTGACCCCCGTAGCCACAAGGGCCATATCTAACTCCCTCTTAAATATAGCCAATGAACTGGCCTCAACTGTTTCCTGTGGCAGAGAATTCCACAGATTCACCACTCTCTGTGTGAAGAAGTTTTTCCTAATCTCGGTCCTAAAAGGCTTCCCCTCTATCCTCAAACTGTGGCCCCTTGTTCTGGACTTCCCCAACATCGGGAACAATCTTCCTGCATCTAGCCTGTCCAATCTCTTTAGGATCTTATACGTTTCAATCAGATCCCCCCTCAATCTTCTAAATTCCAACGAGTACAAGCCCAGTTCATCCAGTCTTTCTTCATATGAAAGTCCTGCCATCCCAGGAATCAATCTGGTGAACCTTCTTTGTACTCCCTCTATGGCAAGGATGTCTTTGCTCAGATTAGGGGACCAAAACTGCACACAATACTCCAGGTGTGGTCTCACCAAGGCCTTGTACAACTGCAGTAGTACCTCCCTGCTCCTGTACTCGAATCCTCTCGCTATAAATGCCAGCATACCATTCGCCTTTTTCACCGCCTGCTGTACCTGCATGCCCACTTTCAATGACTGGTGTATAATGACACCCAGGTCTCGTTGCACCTCCCCTTTTCCTAATCGGCCACCATTCAGATAATAATCTGTTTTCCTATTTTTGCCACCAAGGTGGATAACTTCACATTTATCCACATTAAGTTGCATCTGCCATGAATTTGCCCACTCACCCAACCTATCCAAGTCACCCTGCATCCTCCTAGCATCCTCCTCACAGCTAACACTGCCGCCCAGCTTCGTGTCATCCGCAAACTTGGAGATGCTGCATTTAATTCCCTCATCCAAGTCTTTAATATATATTGTAAAGAACTGGGGTCCCAGCACTGAGCCTTGCGGTACCCCACTAGTCACCGCCTGCCATTCTGAAAAGGTCCCGTTTATTCCCACTCTTTGCTTCCTGTCTGCTAACCAACTCTCCACCCACACCAATACCTTACCCGCAATACCGTGTGCTTTAAGTTTGCACACTAATCTCCTGTGTGGGACCTTGTCAAAAGCCTTCTGAAAATCCAAATATACCACATCCACTGGTTCTCCCCTATCCACTCTACTAGTTACATCCTCAAAAAATTCTATGAGATTCATCAGACATGATTTTCCTTTCACAAATCCATGCTGACTTTGTCCGATCATTTCACCGCTTTCCAAATGTGCTGTTATCACATCCTTGATAACTGACTCCAGCAGTTTCCCCACCACCAACGTTAGGCTAACCGGTCTATAATTCCCCGGTTCCTCTCTCCCTCCTTTTTTAAAAAGTGGAGTTACATTAGCCACCCTCCAATCCTCGGGAACTAGTCCAGAATCTAATGAGTTTTGAAAAATTATCACTAATGCATCCACTATTTCTTGGGCTACTTCCTTAAGCACCCTGGGATGCAGACCATCTGGCCCTGGGGATTTATCTGCCTTCAATCCCTTTAATTTACCTAACACCACTTCCCTACTAACATGTATTTCGCTCAGTTCCTCCATCTCACTGGACCCTCTGTCCCCTGCTATTAAAAGAATAAAAGAATAAGAGATGATAGTGGAGAAAGCTCTGAAAGTGAGGAAGATGAACAAGTTCAGAGAGAAGGTGGTGTCATAATTAGGTTTAATGAGAAGGCTCAGGGACATATGAAGAAAATTAACCCATTTGTGCTAACAACAACTCTGGCAAATAAGATAGGGGAAATAGTATTTGCAAAAGTCCTTAATGATGGCAACTTATTGGTAAGATGTGCGAATGAGGAACAACTTGAGAAAGCACTCAAACTAAAAGAGATAGGAAAATGCAAGGTGGAATACACAGGGAGGGTGGGAGCACAAAATAGTGGTTGTAAAGGAGTGATCACGGAGGTACCAGTTAGTATAAATATGGAGGAGTTAAAGAGGAATATCAAAGGAGGAAAAGTAATGAATGTTCAAAGACTGAAAACAACAAAGGAGGGAGTGAAAAAGGAAAGTGAATCAGTATTGATTGAATTTGAAGAAAAAAGAGTGCCGAGGAAGATGTTCCTGGGTTTCATGAGTTACCCAGTAAGGGTGTATGTGTCAAAGCCATTGAGGTGCTATAATTGTCAAAGGTTTGGACACATAGCTAAAAACTGTAAAAGGCAGAGGAGATGTGCTAGATGTGGGGGTGATCGTGAATATGGAAAGTGCGGAACAGGGGTGCAACCAAAATGCTGCAATTGTGGAGGAGCTCATAATGTGGCATATAGTGGGTGTGAGGTTATGAGACGGGAGAATAAAATTCAAGAAATAAGAGTGAAAAGAAAGATCACTTATGCGGAAGCTGTAAAAATGTCAAGAGAACAGAATAATGTTCCTAATGAACAGGGAGCAATAGGGATACGAGAGATGCAACAAAGAACAAATGACAGGATTTATGTAGACAAAAAGGCTCTAGTAACATTCATTGCAGGAGTGATTAATAGTACTGCTGAGGTAAAGTCAAAAAGTGACAAAATTCAGCTGGTGGTAAAAGCAGCAGTAAACCATTTAGGGTTAGTAGGACTGACATGGGAGGAAGTGAGGGAGAACCTCAGTAATCAGTCAAGCCAGGAAGTGTCATGAGTTGGTTAATACTAATTATGGTGATTCTTTTACAATGGAATGCAAGGAGCTTACTGACCAATAGCCAGGAATTCAAGCACTTCATTAAAGAAATGGTTGTAAAACCGGATGTAGTGTGTATTCAGGAAACTTGGTTGAAACCAACTTTAGACTTTGCAGTATATGGGTATACAATGATAAGAAAAGATATAAATCTAGGGGGAGGAGGGGGTTCTGCTATGTTAATCAAGCAAGGTATACCATATAGGGTACTGGAAAAAGATGATCAGGAATACATAGTGGTGGAAGTGTGGGAGGAAGTGGTTATAATTAACTACTACAATCCATTTAAAAGGTTGGATTTGGACAGCCTATTAAGGATACAAGGACAAAACAGACATAAGGTAGTGTGGTGTGCAGAGTTTAATGCTCATAGCACAATATGGGGGGATCAGATTACAGATCCAAATGGAAAGGTAATTGAAGATTTGATGGAAGAAAGGGATTTGGTGTGTATGAATGATGGTAGTGGCACAAGGATAGATATAACAACAGGAACTGAGTCAGTGTTAGATATTACGTTAGTGTCTAATACCTTGGCTGGCATTAGTAACTGGGGAGTTTGGACTGCTTCGACAGTAGGCAGGGATCACTACCCAGTTTTGTGTTCAGTGGGTGAAAGAGTTGAAGTAAGACCAGGTGGCGGAACCCCAAAGTGGGTGTTTGAAAAAGCTGATTGGGGTAAGTTCCAGAAGTTGAGTGAAGAAGGGTTGACAAAAATTGATATTTCTGGAAATGTAGATGAATTAAACAGTCAGGTGACTTCAGCAATTATCATGGCAGCAGAAGGATCTATACCCAGGAGTAAAAATAGGATGAGTAGAAAACTGGTACCATGGTGGACAGAGGAATGTTGTCAGGCTGTAAAAAACAGAAATAGAGCATTCAGGCTAGTTAAAAGAACCCATAATATGCAGCATTTGGTTCAATATAAGAAAGCACAGGCAGTGGTGAGAAGAACTATACGTCAAGCTAAAAGGGCAAGTTGGAGGAGTTTTTGCGACAAGGTAGGAAGAACAACACCTGTGGGAGAGATATGGGGAATGATTAAGAGGATGGGAGGAGATAGAAGGGAATGGGAATATCTAGTAATGATATCTGAGGAGGAAACAGCAGTCTCCAGTAGGGATAAGGCTGAGGTCATGGCCAAGTCATTTGTACAGATACACAGTTCAGAAAATTTGTCTGAAGAAGGGAGAAGGAGAAGGGAAAGAACAATGAACCAACACCCAGGTGTGTTAAACAGGAGGGAAGGAACAGATGATATAATTGATGATCCATTTACGTTAGCAGAAATGGTGAGAGCAATGAAGAGATCGAGACCAACCTCCCCAGGGAAAGATCTGATATGCTCTGTGATGCTAAAAAATCTAGGAGAAGGAGCGCTCTTGAAGCTGCTGCATTTTTATAACAGAGTGTGGGAGGAGGGAAGATTACCAAGTGCATGGAAAGAAGCAGTAGTAATTCCAATAAGGAAGCCTGGCAAGGATCTGTCAAAACCCACTAGCTACAGACCAATAGTATTAACATCAAATATATGTAAGGTAATGGAAAGGATGATAACAGAAAGGTTATCGTATGAGCTTGAGAAAAGAGGAATGCTGGCAAGTTATCAGAGTGATTTTAGAAAGGGAGGGAATTCCATGGACTCAGTGATAAGGTTAGAGACTGAAATAAGGAAGGCCCAGGCAAATAAAGAATTGGTAGTTGCAGTGTTTTTTGACATTGAAAAAGCCAAAATGATGTGGAAGGAAGGATTATTAATTAAACTGCACAAGATGGGGGTTGGTGGGAGAGTTTTTAATTGGATTAAAGATTTTTTGTTTGGTAGAAAAATTCAAGTTTGGATTGGATCAGAATTATCAAAAGTACATAGTGGAAAATGGCACACCTCAAGGTAGTGTGATTAGCCCGTTACTTTTCATCATTATGATCAATGATATCTTCACAAAGGTACCGGTGGATATAGGCAGGTCACTGTTTGCGGATGATGGGGCCTTGTGGAAAAGAGGCAGGAACATGGAGCATATAATCAGGAAACTACAAGAAGCAATTGATGAAGTGGTAGAGTGGGGTTATGATTGGGGATGTAGATTTTCAGTAGAAAAAACTCAATCTGTATTTTTTACCAGGAAAAGAATTGAGGTAGGGAAGAAGTTAAGAATGTATGGGATTGAATTAGAAAGGGTTGGATCGTTTAAATTTCTGGGAGTTATATTTGATTCACGGTTAACATGGGCAGACCATATCAGGAAAGTTGAGGAGAAATGTAAAAATGTAATAAATGTGATGAGATGTTTGACTGGTAGGGAATGGGGAGCAAGTTGTTCAGCTTTGAAGAGAATGTATGTGGCTTTAGTAAGATCTATATTGGATTATGGAAATATAGTATATGGATCAGCAGCTCGGTCTCTTATAAGGAAACTGGATGTGATTCAGGCTCAGGCCTTGAGAGTGTGCAGTGGGGCTTTCAAAACATCACCAGTATCAGCCCCATGGGTAGAAATGGGAGTAATACCTTTGGAACTAAGAAGGATGCAATTGATGGCAAACTACTGGGCTAACTTGCAGGGGCACAATGATTCTCACCCTACTAAAGGAGTGTTGCAGGAGTGCTGGGAAAATGGGAGGTTTCAGAGGGATACCTTTAGTCGGGTAGGGAATGGTATTGCTAAAGAATGTGGAGTGTTTGATCTAAGGATAAGTCCTTCGGTAGTTTATCCGGTTGTAGCTCCATGGAAGCTTTTATGGCCTGACATAGACTGGCATTTATTAGAGGTAAAAAGGAAAGGAAAATATAAAACTGATTTGGTAAATGCATTCGACTGTCATGAGATGGAAAAGTATAGTGATTATACTCACATTTATACGGATGGTGCGAAGGAACCTGAAACAGGAGTGACAGGGTTTGGGGTGGTCATACCAGCAAAAGAAATTGGAATCAGCAGAAGAACATCTAATAAGTTAGGAGTGTTTACAGTGGAGATGCTGGCAGTGTTGGTTGCGTTGCAATGGGTGCAGAAAGCCAGACAAGTCAAAGTGTTGATATGCTCAGATTCATCCTCCGTTCTAGCAAGTTTAAGGTCTTTTCACACAAACAGTCGGCAAGATGTACTTTATGAGGTCCTTCAGTTAGTTACAAGAATTGCAAATCAGGGAGGTCAGGTAAAATTTCTATGGGTTCCAGCACATGTAGGGGTGAAGGGGAATGAGAGGGTGGATGAGTTGGCAAAGAGGGCGTTAAAGAAAGAAAATATAGAAATGCACATTAGTATCAGTAAAGAGAGGTTAAGTGTGTAATCTGGGAAAAAAATCAACCAAATGTGGCAAGAAAGATAGGGCAGGGAGAGGAAAGAGAGGCTTGTATATCAAATACAAAAAAGTGTTGCAGGTGCTAGTGGATACAGAAGAGAGGAAACTGTGTGGACTAGGTTAAGGCTGGGACACTGTGCATTAAACAAAACATTGAAAATGATAGGGAAACACCAGACAGGATTGTGTGAGGAATGTCAGGAAGAGGAGTCAGTAGAACATGTAGTTCTGAGTTGCAGGAAGTATGGGATACAGAGAGAGATGATGAGAATTAAACTAAGGGAGTTTGGGGTGCAGGAATTCACATTAAAAGGGTTGCTGGGCATGGGTGAGAGAGCACAGGTTAGGGTATTTTTAGCTTTCTTAAGGGGTACAGGGGTTTTGTATAAGATATGACGGATAAACAGGAATAGGGTACTAGGATGGCCAAAGATGGGAGGATAAGGTGTAGGTTAGGGTGTGTGTGTGTGTGTGTGTGTGTGTGTGTGTGTGTGTGTGTGTGTGTGTGTGTGTGTGTGTGTGTGTGTCTGTGTGTCTGTGTGTGTGTGATTGGGTGAAGGGATTTAGAATGTAAGTCTTGTGCACATTCCGGAGCAGAAAGTGGCAGTAATGCACCATTAAGCTGGGTGCCAACCGCCATAAAACAAGACACAGACAGACCTGTGTGCAGTCAAGTTGTTTCAATTGATTGTGGTAAAAATACACCTGTATCTGGAAGGTCCAACTGCTGGTGAGTCAGTATCCTGGCAAAAACTACACCATGAAGACAAAAGAACACTCCAAGCAACTCTGCAAAAATGTTACAGTATTTGAAAGGCACAAGTCAGGAGATGGACACAAGAAAATTTCCAAGTCACTGAATATCCTTAGAGTACCATTGTTAATCATCAAGGAATGGAAAGAATATGCACAGCTATAAACCTGCCTAGAGCAGGCTGTCCTCAAAAACTGCGTGACTGTGTAAGAAGGGGAATAGCAAGGGAGGCCACCAAGAGACCTGTGACAACAAGCTTGAGTGGCTGAGATGGGAGAGGCTGCGCATACAACAACTGTTGCCCGGGTGCTTCACCAGTCACAGCTTTATGGGAGAATGGCAAAGAGAAAGTCACTGTTGGGGCGGGGGGGGAGAAAAACTCACTTGAAATCTCGGCTAGAGTTTGCCAGAGGGCATGTGGGAGATTCTGAAGTCAGCTGGAAGAATCTGATTGTGTGATGAAACCAAAATTGAGCTTTTTGGCCATCAGACTATGTTATAGCATACATCATCAAACGTGCACCATCCCTACCGTGAAGCATGGTGGAGGCTGCATCATGCTGTGGGGATGCTTCACTGCTGCAGGCCCTGGAAGGCTTGTGAAGGTAGAGGGTAAAATGAATACAGTAAGATACAGGGAGATCCTGGAGGAAAACTTGATGCAGTCTGCGCAAGACCTGTGACTTGGGAGAAGATGTGTTTTCCAGCAAGACAATGACTCCAAGCATAAAACCAAAGCTGTACAGGAATGGCTTAAAAACAACAAAGTTAATGTCCTGGAGTGACCAAGTCAGAGTCCAGACCTCAATCGAATTGAGAATTTGTGGCTGGACTTGAAAAGGGCTGTTCACCCACAATCCCCATGCAATCTGAAAGAGTTTGAGCAGCTTTATAAAGAAGAAAGGGGAAAAATTTCGGATTCCAGATGTGCAAAGCTGATAAAGACCTATTCACACAGACTCGAGGCTGTAATTGCTGCCAAAAGTACATCTAAATACTGACTTGAAGGGGGTGTGTAATTTTGCAATCAATTATTTTATATTTAATAATAGTAATGTTTAGACCAACTCATATAAATTTGTTTTCATTTTGACACAAGTCTTTTCTGTTGATCAGTGTGTTTTTTAAAAACAAGCAAATTTAAATCCACTGTGATTGAATGTTGTAAAACAATAAAACAATAATAATTTTAAAATAATTTTTGTTTACACCCTTGTGTCAGCAGATCTCTGTAAAGGGTGCAACATCGTAATTTCATGTTACTACCCCTGCTCTAAGGTTGTCAGCCTTCTCACATTAAATACAATCAACTGAATACCCATGCAATGCATTTATGTCCTGTTCACCAGCTATCCTCACTCCTCTCTACAAGTTACATCTGCTGGACCTTTATACCAAATGCCTCATCATCTGACCTAACACTCCGATTACCATTCCCCTCCCAATCTAGTTTAAATCCTCCCTGACAGATTTGCTGAACTTGCTTGTAAATATGCCAGCAAGGACTTTAGTCCTTCTGGAGTTTAGATATCTAATGTATCTTTCGTGCAGGTCAAACCTCTTGGCAGAGATCCCAATATCCACAAATCTGAAACTCTGCCCCCTGTACCAACTCTTTATCTGTTCTATCATCCTATTCTTGTTACAGTCACAGAGCGCGGTGCAGGCAGGCAAGAAAATACAAGCGTCATAATGAGGTAGATGGAAAGTTAAGAATCCATTTTACCTAAGGTACCAAGGAACCATTAATAGTCTTGTAACAGCATTTTCTGCTCTGAATTTACAATCGAACATCAAAAGAATGTGAATGGCACAGATGGTGTTAACCAGAAGAGAGGCATGCTACTGTTCTGAAGGAGGTGTACATTTTTGTTAACTAAGGGGACAGTACAAGGCCTGCATTGTGGGGTCTAAAATTGCCGGACACCTGCAATGTGTAAATATTCAGGGGGCCAGGCAGCATGTGTGGAGTGAGAAATGGATTTTGTTTTAGAGGTTAATGATCACTCAAATGGAAATGTCAGTTCTGAACCAGACTGCGAAATCTGAAACCTCTGGGGACTGTGTGACCTACTCCCATTGGTGTTTCTTACATTCTTAAAGCCGGCACGCAAATCATGATGAATAGAGCTGTCAAGATAAGAACAATAAAACTTTTAACAGATACCAAAAGTGGAGCTCATTAACCAGACTGAGTTCAAGATTATTTATTGTCAGTTGTGGGTACATGAGTGTAAAGGAGAACAAGATGATTTACTCCAGATCTGAAGCAGCATTAAGAACAATAAGTGTAAAGCACAATTTTTAAAACCATAATGAGATTAACTTGTATACCTAGACTAATTTTACGTAGGTAAAGCAACACTAGTTACAGGAGTTTCTGTACACAATGTGATTCTATTTTTATTTAAAGATACACTGTACAGCAGACCCTTCCAGCCCAATGAGCCACATCACCCAGCAACCCACCTATTTAACACCAACCTAACCACAGGACAATTTTAAACACAAAATACTCTGCAGATGCTGGGGTCAAAGCAACACTCACAACACGCTGGAGGAACTCAGCAGGTCGGGCAGCATCCGTGGAAACGATCAGTCGACGTTTCGGGCCGGAACCCTTCATCAGGACTGTAGAGGGAGGGGGCAGAGGTCCTATAAAGAAGGTGGGGGGAGGGTGGGAAGGAGAAGGCTGGTAGGTTCCAGGTGAAAAACCAGTAAGGGGAAAGATAAAGGGGTGGGGGAAGGGAGGCAGTGGGGTGATAGGCAGAAAAGGTGAAGAAGGAATAGGGGAAAACACAATGGGTAGTGGAAGGAGGCGGAACCATGAGGGAGGTGATGGGCAGCTGGGGGAGGGGGCAGAGTGAAACTGGGATAGGGGAAGGGAGGGGGAGGGAATTACCGGAACTTGGAGAATTCTATGTTCATACCAAGGGGCTGGACACTACCTAGACGGTATATGAGGTGTTTCTCCTCCAATCTGAGTTTAGCCTCATCACGGCAGTAGAGGAAGCCATGTATGGACATATCTGAATGGGAGTGGGAAGCAGAGTTGAAGTGGGTGGCTACAGGGAGATCCTGTCTGTTGTGGCGGATGGAGCGGAGGTGCTCTACGAATCGGTCCCTCAATCTGCGTCGGGTTTCACCGATGTAGAGGAGGCCACACCGGGAGCACCGGATGCAATAGATGACCCCAACAGACTCACAAGTGAAGTGTTGCCTCACCTGGAAGGACTGTTTGGGGCCCTGAATGGTGGCAAGAGAGGAGGTGTAGGGACAGGTGTAGCACTTGCACTTACAAGGATAAGTGCCGGGTGGGAGATCCGTGTGGATCAGGGAGTCGCAGAGGGACCAATGTTACAATGACCAATTAACTTACTAACTGGTGCATCTTTAGGATGTGGGGAGAACCCAGTGCACCCGGAGGAAACCCACGTGCTCACAGGAAGAAAGTAGAAACTTTCTTACCGCGGATGCTGGAAATGAACTTGGACTCTCATGCCCCAAGCAGTTAGAGTGACACTATTACTGCTATGCTACCGTGCCTCTGACAGGAAATGATAAAGTAGTGGTGATGGGGGTTGGTTAATGGGGGGAGGTGTTGATCAGCCTGAAAGCTTTGGGGGAAGTAACTGTTTTTGAGTCTGGTGGTCCTGGTGTGGATGCTGTGTAGCCTCTTTCCTTCCGGGAGAGGGACAAACAGTCCATGAGCAGGGTAGGTGGGATTCTTCATGAGACTGCTAGCCTTTTCCTGACACCTTTCTGTAGGCGCTGTCCAGTATTATGCAAAAGTCTAAGGCACATATACAGTGCCTATAAAAGGTATTCACCCCCTCTCAGAAGTTTTCATGTTTTATTGTTCTATAACATTGAATCACATGGATTTAATTGGCTTTTTATGATTATGAGGACACGCAGTCCCCTTTTATTGTCATTTAGTAATGCATGCCTTAAGAAATGATAAAAATGTTTTTCCAGAATGATATCACGAAAACACATGACAAACCGACTTAAAAACTAACAACAACCACATAATTACAACATAGTTACAACAGTGCAAAGCAATACCGTAATTTGATAAGAACAGACCATGGGCACGATAAAAGTCTCAAAGTCTCTCGAAAGTCCCATCATCTCACGCAGACGGTGAACCTCCAGCGCCGCCAACTTGCCGATGCAGCATCTCGGAAGCATCCCACCACAGTCCGACTCTGAGTCCCTCCGAAAAACTCCGAGCCTCCGACCACCTATTTGACACCGAGCACCGAGCACCATCTCTGCCGAGCGCTTCGACCGCGGCCCCGGCAACAGGCAATAGACAAAGCCGAGGATTTGGGGCCTTCGTCTCCGGAGATTCTCGATCGCACAGTAGCAGCGGCAGCGAAGCGGGCATTTCAGAAGTTTCTCCAGATGTTCCTCCGTGCTCCTCACGGCCGTCCTCATCAAATCCAGATTGTGCACGGCCCCTAGTTACACATATCGACGCATATTCATTCGGAACGGTGGCGCGCACTGTGTCACGCCGCCATCTTCTCCTCTCCGTTTTTGACACTGATCAACAGAAAAGACTCTTTTGTGTCAATGTGAGAACATATTTCTACAAATCGGTCTCAATTCCAACATTACCTGCAAGGAGTTTGTATGCATGGGTTTTCTCTGGGTGCTCTGGTTTCCTCCGACAGTCCGAAAACATACTGGTTAGTAGATTATTTGTCCCGTCGTTAGGCTGTGGTTAAACTGGGGGTTGCTGGGTAGCAGGGTTCAAAGGGCCGATTCCACACCGTATCTCAATAAATAAATTAATAAGTGAATCTCTGCTCTTCAAAGACCTTTCTTGACTGGGCTGTCTGTCCTTGCCTGGACATTATGCTGCAAATTCCACAAATGTAAGAAGGGCTCTGTCGCCGTGACAGTGATTACAGTTGTGCCGGTTGGTTCGTGAACTTGATAGTTGAAGGGAAGCCTGGTGGTGTGGGACTTCAGGCTTGACTCTACCTGATGGGAGTTATGTGAAGATGGCATGGTGGGGATCTTTGATAAATAAGTGATGCTGTTTGCCCCTACAGCATAGACAGTGAGCTCAGGGTCGTTGTCTATGTAAAAAGATTTCTCCTTGCACCAACATCCACCCCACGGGGTAGTCCATACACCACATTTTAAATCTGTGTTCCCTTGAATCATCAGCTAGTGAATCAAAATCAGAATCTATTTTATTATCAGTGTTTTACATGATGTGGGCACATGGCCAGGTGGTTAAGGCATTGGACTAGCGACCTGAAGGTCATGAGTTCGAGCCCCAGCCAAGGCAACGTGTTGTGTCCTTGAGCAAGGCACTTAACCAGCCGTCCCCAATCACCGAGCCGCGGACCAGTACCGGGCCGCAAAGCATCTGCTACTGAGCCACGAGGAAATGATATGATTTGGCGATATGAGTCAGCTGCATCTTTCCTCATTCCCTGTCACACACTGTTGAGCTTGAACGCACGCGAGGTCATTACCCGCGCATCATCTGTGTCAGCGCGGGAAGGAGATCAACTCCTCGAGCTTGCAAATGACGGTGGGCTGAAAAGTATGTTTGACATAACATCTCTGCCGGCATTCTGGATCAAAGTCAAGGCTGAATATCCTGATATAGTCAGGAAAGCACTGAAAACGTTGCTTCCATTTCCAACGTATCTCTGCAGTGAATGCAACGAAAACCAAATTGCGGAATAGACTGGACATAAGGAACCCCCTTCGAGTATCGCTGTCTCCCATCACCCCTCAATAGGACCGTCTTGTTGCAGGGAAACAAGCCCAGGGCTCCCACTGATTCAGCGATATTGGGGTGTTGCAATGATTTTATATGTTCATATGGGGAAAATATGTGCTGCGTGTTTAATATCCAAATGTTACTTAAAATGTAACAATGCTATTGACTTATAAGTGACTTATATAACCATATAACAATTACAGCACGGAAACAGGCCATCTCTGCCCTTCTAGTCCGTGCCGAATGCTACTCTCACCTGGTCCCACCGACCTGCACTCAGCCCATAACCCTCCGTTCCTTTCCTGTCCATATACCTATCCAATTTTTTCTTTAAATGATAATATCGAACCTGCCTCTACCACTTCTACTGGAAGTTCGTTCAACACTTACTTCAAGCTCCCCTGATAATTGACTTATCACTATATTCATGCGAGGAACATATGTGCTGTGTGTTTAATATTAAATTCTTTAGATAAACCCTTTTAGAAATGAAATTGAGTGTATTAGCCACTTATCACCGATATTCCAGTCGTGATTAACACCCCCCCGAACAGAATCACCAAAAACAATTTGTAGAAAAAAATTGGCAAGTTCACGCATGCACACACAGATACCTGCGCAAGGCTTCATGGTCATTGTAGTCTTTTCTGGGTAAACACAACGTATTTGACTGCTACTCTTGTCCGTTGGCAACCCTCCCCCCCTCCCCCCTCCCGGGTCGGCCGGTCCGCAAGAATATTGTCAATATTAAACCGGTCCGCAGTGCAAAAAAGTTTGGGGACCCCTGCACTTAACCACACATTGCTCTGCGACGACACCGGTGCCAAGCTGTATGGGTCCTAGTGCCCTTCCCTTGGACACCATTGGTGTCGTGGAGAGGGGAGACTTGCAGCATGGGCAACTGCCGGTCTTCCATACAACCTTGCCCAGGCCTGCGCCCTGGAGAGTGGAGACTTTCCAGGTGCAGATCCATGGTCTTGCAAGACTAGCGGATGCCTTTATTATTATTACAGGATGTCAAATTTGTTGTTCTGCAACAGCAGTGCAAAGACATAAAATACAATCTTTAAAAAATCATATTTTAATAACAAATTTAAAATTAATAATTTAATATTTAATAAAATTAGTTTATTTAATGTTGTAATTTTTTAAATTACAAAATGAAATTTAAAAAAGGAATCACAGGATAGTATTCGTGGACTATTCAGAAATCTGATGGCAGAGGGGAAGAAGCTGCTCCTGAATCACAGAGTGTGTGCCTTCAGGCTCCTGTACCTCCTATCTGATGGTAGCAGTGAGAACAAGGCATGACCTGGATGGTGAAGGTCCATCGTGATGGATGCCATCTTTTTGAGGCAACACCCACCTCAATGGTGGGGAAGTATGGGGGGGATGTCTGAGATGGTTTATTTTTCTACACACAGAGGTGGATGCATAAAATCTGTTGGGGCTTCCCACTCCCTTCCCTCTCCCTTCTCCTTTTCCCAAATATGATTCCCTTCTCCCTGCCCCCTTCCCACTCTCGGTCCACAATAGAGACCCATATCAAAATCAGGTTTATCATTATTCACGTATATCATGAAATTTGTTTTTATGTGGCAGCAGTACAGTGCAATACATAAATTTTATATGGGGTGGTGGTAGAGGCTGATACATTAGGGACTTTAAGAGACATTTAGGTAGGCATATGAATCTGAGGGAAGTGAAAGGATATGGATATTATGTAGGCAGACAAGATTAGTTTAGTTGGCCATTGGATTACTAATTTAATTGTTTCAGCACAACATTGTGGCCAAAAGACCTGTTCCTCTGCCGTACGGTAATGTTCTATATATTGCCTTGAGATTCATTTTCTAGCAGGCATTCACTGAAGAACCAGGAAACACAACAGAATGGATGGAAAAACTACACATAAAGACTGGCAAACAACTAACGTACAAAAGAAGACAAACTGTGCAAATAGAAAAATAGGAATAACAAGTAAGTAAATAAATACTGAGAACACTGGTTGTCCGTCTGTGTGGGTGACGAGATACAATCTGGGGGAGGTGCTGGGAGTGTGGGGAGAATAACTAGCATCATTGTAAATGGGTGGTTGATAGTCAGCATGGACTTGGTGGGCTGAATGGCCTTTTTCTGTACTATAAGTCATTTAGCCTATGTAGATTGATTAGAGATGGCCAGCGGAGATTTGTTAATGGTAAATTGTGCCTAATCAGTGGTAGTGTTTCCTAGTGAAGTCATGCTGGGTTAATTAAGTTGATAGCAGTATATGTGGCTTTCCAAAGGAACTTGACAAGGTGCCATGTATTAGAGACTGCAGATGCTGGAATCTGGAGCAACACACAAACTGTTGGAGGAACTCGGTGGCAGTCTGGATGGAGAGTCGTGATCTGAAATGTCAGTTGTCCACTGTCCGTTTCCCTCCACAGTTGCTACTGGATCACTAGTGTGGCAAATGGCATCACAGGTAGACAGGGTGGTGAAGAAGCCCTTTGTGTGCCGACCTTCATTGGTCAGGGCACTAAGTATTGGAGTTGGGATGATATGTTGTAGTTGTACAAGGTGCTTAGTGAAGCCATATCGTACACAGTTTTTGACCACCATGCTATAGGAAAGATGCCATGAGCTGGAAAGAGTGCAGAGGAGATTTATGTGGATGTTGCTGGAACTCGAGGGACTGAGTTATGGAGACGGGGAGGTCAAGCAGGTTGGGACTTTTTCCATTGGAGCATAGGAGAATCGAGGTGTATAAAATCATGAGGGGTATAGATAGGATGAATGCATACAGTCCTTTTTTTATTCCCCCCACCCCGCCCCAGGGCTAGGCAATCTCAAACCAGGAGGCCCAGGTTTCAAGTGAGAGGGGAGAGATTTAATAGCAATCTGAGGGGTTACTTTTTCACCCATATGGAATGAGCTGCCAGAGGAAATGGTTAGGGGCACACTCGTGAACAATATTTAAAAGACACTTGGACAGGTACATGGATGAGAAAGGTTTAGCGGGATATGGGCAAACACTAGCAAACGGGTCTAGCTTAGATGGGAATCTTGGACCAGATGAACAGAAGGCCTGGTTTCCATGTTGTGAGACTATGATTCTGAGATGAGCTGTGCAGGCACTCTGAGATGTCAATGCAGTGTGTAGTGAGACTGAGGATGGACAGGCAATAGTGGGACAAAATTGCAGTCAGTGGGATGAGGTGAAGTGTAACATGGGGGCAAAATGGATAAGGGCGATAAATGCAGTACTGAACGTCTTGTATTTGAATGCACACACTATACAGAATAGGGTCGATGATCTTGCAGCACAGTTAGAGATCAGCAGATATGGTGTAGCGGGTATCATAGTCGTGGCTGAAAGAAGATCATAATTGGGAGCTTAAGATCCAAGAATACACCTTGTATTGAAAGTGCAGGTAGGGAGAGGGAGTAGTGTGGCTCTGTTGGTTTAAAAAGTGAAATCAAATCCTTAGAAAGATGACATAGGATCAGAAGATGTAGAATCCTTGTGGGTAGAGTTAAGAAACTGCAAGGGTAAAATGACCCTCATGGGAATTGTATACAGGCCCTTGAACAGTAGCCAGGAGGTGGGATATATATTTCAAAGGGAACTTGAAAAGGCGTGTGATAAGGGTAATGTTACAATATTTTTTGGGAATTTCAGTATGCAGGTAGATTGTGAAAATTAGGTTGCTGTTGGATCCCAAGAGAGAAAATTTGTAGAATGCCTACGAGATGGTTTTATAGAGCATCTTGTAGGTGAGCCGACTGGGGAAAGGCAATTCTAGATTGGGTGTTGTGTAATTAACCAGTTTGGATTAGGGAGCTAAGGTAGAGGAACCCTTGGGAAGGAGCGATCCTGACATGATAGAATTCATCCTGCAGTTTGAGAGTCAGATATATCAGTATCACAGTGGAGTAAAGGGAATTTTGGGTGGTGGGATGGAGATGCGTCTCTACCAAAGGAGGTGTAAGGTGCTCCTTCCCTCTGCTAGCCTTCAGGCCACCCTTGGACAAGGCGTAGCACCTGCTCAGCCCCCCAGTCAGTGTCACATGAAACCATGGGAGCAGGTGGTGGATGGTCGTATGAACAGCCGGTGCATATCACAAGTCCTGGTTACGTGACCACTGATACCAGGCAGACAATCTCTGAAGAGCCATTGATAATGGTTGGGGTCACCCATCTTGTAAAGACACTGCCCAGAAGAAGGCAATGGCAAAACACTTCGGTAGATTTACCAAGAACAATTAAGGTCGTGAGACCATGATCATGTGACACGGCAATAATGACGGTGAAAGGGAATTACAGAGGCATGAGAGAGGAGTTGGCCAAAATTGACGGGAGGGGACACTACCAGGGATGGTGGCAGAACAGCAATGGGTGGCGTTTCTGGGGGCAATTCAGTAGGTACATCCCAAAGATGATGAAGGGAGGACGAGACAACCGCCAGTGACAAGGGAAGTCAAAGGCGGCGTAAAAGCAAAAGAGAGGGCATACAATATGTAATATAGGAAATATTAATGGGATGTTAGAGGATTGGGAAGCTTTTAAAAACCATCAGAAGGCATTTTTAAAAAACACTCAAGAAAAGATGAAATATGAAGATAAGCCATTCAAAAATGTCAAAGAGGATACCAAAAGTTATTTTTCAGATATATAAAGAGTAAGAGTAGGGTGAGTGGATATTGGACAGCTGGAAAAACTGGAGAGGGGACAATGAAATGGCAGACGGACTGAATTAGTATTTTGCATCGGTCTTCACTGTGGAAGACACCGGCAGTATGCCAGAAATTCAAGAGTGTCAGGGGGCGGAGGTGAGTGTCATTGCAATTTCTAGGGAGAAGGTGCTTGGGAAGTTGAAAGGTCTGAAGATAGAAAAGTCACCTGGACCAGATAAACTACATCCCAGGGTTCTGAAAGAGGTAGCTGAAGAGAATGTGAAAGCATTATTAATGATCTTTCAGGAATCTGTAGTTCTGGAATGGTTGTGAAGGACTGAAAAACTACAAATGTCACTCCACCCTTTAAGGAGGGAGGGAGGGAGGCAGAAGAAAGGAAATTACAGGCCAGTCACAAACACGAGAAAGTCTGCAGATGCTGGAAGTCCAAAGAAACGCACACAAAAACGCTGTAGGAACTCAGCAGGCCAGACAGCATCTGTGTACAAGAATAAAGTCGATATTTCGGGCTGAGAACCTTCTTCAGGACTGAGAAGGATGGGGGATGATGAATAGGCCAGTTAGCCTGACTTCAGTGACTTGGAGGATATTAGAGGCCATTATTAAGGATGAGTTTTCGAAGGATTTGGAGGTGCATGGTAAAATAGGCCGAAGTCAGCATGTTTTCCTTAAGGGGAAATCTTACCCAACAAATCTGCTGGAATTCTTTGAGGAAATAACAAGCAGGATAGAGAAAGGAGATCCAGTGAATGTTGTTCGCCTGGATTTTCAGAAGGCCTTTGACAGGGTGTCACGATGAGGCTGCTAAACAAGATACAATATTAAAGGCAAGATATTAGCATGAGTAGAAGATTGCCTATTGACAGGAGGCAAATAGTCGGAATAATGTGTGTCAGATTGGAGGATGGTGTATAGCAGTGTGCCTCAGGGATCTGTACTGGGTCCAATGTTGTTTGTCATATATATTAATGATCTGGATGATGGGGTGGTAAATTGGATTAGTAAGTATGCAGATGATACTAAGATAGGTGGAGTTGTGGATAATGAAGTAGGTTTTCAAAACTTGCAGAGAGATTTAGGCCAGTTAGAAGAGTGGGCTGAAAGATGGCAGATGGAGTTTAATGCTGAAAAATGTGAGGTGCTACATTTTGGTAGGACTAATCAAAGTAGGACATACATGGTAAATGGTAGGGCATTGAAGAATGCAGTAGAACAGAGGGATCTAGGAATAATGGTGCATAGTTCCCTGAAGGTGGAATCTCATGTGGATAGGGTGGTGAAGAAAGCTGTTGGTATGCTGGCCTTTATAAATCAGAGCATTGAGTATAGGAGGTGGGATGTAACGTTGAAATTGTATAAGGCATTGGTAAGGCCAAATTTGGAGTATTATGTACAGTTCTGGTCACCGAATTATAGGAAAGATGTCAATAAAATTGAGAGAGTACAGAGGAGATTTACTAAAATGTTGCCTGGGTTTCATCTCCTAAGTTACAGAGAAAGGTTGAACAAGTTGGGTCTTTATTCTTTGGAGCGTAGAAGGTTGAGAGGGGACTTGATAGAGATGTTTAAGATTATGAGGGGGATAGATAGAGTTGACGTGGATAGGCTTTTTCCATTGAGAGTGGGGGAGATTCAAACAAGAGGACATGAGTTGAGAGTTAAAGGGCAAAAGTTTAGGGGTAACATGAGGAGGAACTTCTTTACTCAGAGACTGGTAGCTGTGTGGAACGAGCTTCCAGCAGAAGTGGTTGAGGCAGGTTTGATGTTGTCGCTTAAAGTTAAATTGGACAGATATATGGACAGGAAAGGAATGCAGGATTATGGGCTGAGTGCAGGTCGGTGGGACTAGGTGATAGTTAGAGTTTGGCAGGGACTAGAAGGGCCGAGATGGCCTGTTTCCGTGCTGTAATTGTTATATGGTTATAAAGGGGGCCTGTTCTGGCTGGCTGCCGGTGATAAGTGATGTACCACAGGGGTTGGTAGTGTGACTGCTTTTTTTGATATTGTATGTCAACGATTTGGATGACGGAATTGATGGCTTTGTGACCAAATTTGCAAACAATAGAAAGATAGGTGGAGGGGCAGGTAGTGATGAGGAAACAGGGAATCTGCAGGAGGACTCGGACAGATTGGGAGAATGGGTGAAGGAATATCATGGAGGGAATTGTATGGTCATGCACTTTGGCAGGAGGAATAAGGGCATTTTCTATTTTCTAAACAGGGAGAAAATTCAAAAATCTGAGGTGCAAAGGAAATTGGGAGTCCTTGTGCAGGATTCCCTAAAGGTTAACTTGTAGGTTGCGCCAGTTGTAAGGAAGGCAAATGCAATGTTGGCATTTAATTTGAGAGGACTAGAATGTAAGAGCAAGGATATGACACTGATGCTTTATAAGGCATTGGTCAGGCCACACAGAGTATTGCGAGCAGTTTTGCATCCTTTATAATAGAAAAGATGTGTTGGCATTGGAGAGGGTCCAGAGGAGGTTCACGAGAATGATTTCAGGAATGAAAGGGTTAATGTATGGGGAGTATTTGATGGTTCTGGGGCTTACATGAATGGGGGGGGGGAATCTCACTGAAACTTATTGAATATTGAAAGACCTAGCAGAGTGGATGTGGAGATGATGTTTTCTATAATGAGGGAGTCAAGGACCAGAGGGCGCAGCCTCAGAACCTAGGGATGTCCAGTTACAACAGAGATGAGAGAATTTCTTTAGCCAGAGGATGACGAATTCATTGCCACGGATGGCTGTGGAGGCCAAGTCATTGGGTACATTTAAAGCAGAAGTTGATAAGGTTCTTGGTTAGTGAGGGCATCAAAGGTTCCAGGGAGAAGGCAGAAGAATGGTGTTGAGAGGAATAGCAAATCAACCATGAAGGAGTGGTCGGCAGACTCGATGGGCTGAGTGACCTAATTCTGCTCCTTTGTCTTGTGTACAGGTACTACATATTGAAAGATTCCACCCACCTGCTCATGGACTGTTAGTCCCTGTCCTCTCAAGTAGGAGGGCTAAATATCTACCACGCTAGGACCACCAGACTCAAAAACACTAAAGCAGATTAACACCTCCACCGCATCACCACCTCTCATTTCCCATCGGAATCACCTTCTGTAGGAACACTCTTGTAGCTAGTGCACTTTATGTGTGTACGGTCAATCTATGCAGCTACATGCTATGTTATGTATTTATGTTTGTTGTGATTTTTTATTATAGTGTTTTTTTTTGCTCGACATCTGAGCCAGAGTAACAATTATTTCATTCTCCTTTTCACTTGTGTTCTGGAATTGACATGAAGCAATCTTGAATCTTGAATTTATGAGTTGGAACCGAAGGACCCGTTTTTCACTGTGTGCTGCAGAGTTCCTCCAGCAGAGTTTTGTTTATTGTTGCTCGTGAAGTTTGTCTTCTAGGTTGAAGCCCACAGCATAAAATAAACTAGGTTAGATAACAAGAAGAAATGTATCAGTAAACATTTTTTCATCCTTGGAGGAAACTATACAGTGAGATAATTAGAAATTGGACCACTGCTTTTCTTAAGATGTCTTCATGAATTGGTGTACAGGACATATGGGATTACACTTTTCAAATATGGAAATGACAAAAGTTGAGTCTGCAATGAAAAGACACACTATACTCAGTGGCCACTTTGTTAGGTACACCTGCTAGTTCAATTGCTCAATTTAACAGCAGAGAATGTATACAGCCTGAAATTCTTACTCCTTACTGACATCCATAAAACAGGAAAAAACCCACAAGAATGAATGACAGAAATATCAGAAACCCAAACCCTCACTCCACCAACCCTACACACAAGCAGCAGTAAAAGAATCGACACTCCCCACACTGACACCAGCAAAAGCAACAACCCTGCCCCCACCCTGCAAGCAATAGCAAAGCCCCCCAAAGAGACCTCGTTCTAGAGTCGATCAGAAACTACAGTCCAAAGCTTCAAAGGTCTAATTTAATGTCAGAGAAATGTATACATCCTGAAATGCTTTTTCTTTGCCAAACATCCATGAAAACAGACTTTCAGTTACTCCAAAGACTTCGTGTTTCACCCAGTATTCGACATCCCACAGGTTCTCTCTCTCCCTAATAAGAGAGAAAGATGTGTCTCTATTTTCCCAGCAAACAGGGAAACAACTCGCTGGTTTACGATGTTAAAAGTCCATTCTCGAGCTCTGTACCTGAAGATCGCAAAGATCCCAGGTCTTCAGGCCCACAGCAGTAGATTTTCCGAATCCCCTGACGACACACGGGTCTCCTGCCGTGACACCAACCCAACACTTTGGAATCTCAGATCGGCTCTCTTCCACTAGCAAGGGAGAGAGGGGTCACTCCTGCAACAGCGGGAGTGGGAAACCAGCAGTTTACTGTTTTGATGTTTCAATCTTTCTTGTTGCTTCTTCAAGTCCCCCGTCGCTTCTCTAAGTCCCTCAACTTGAGATATTAATGCAAATATCTAATCAGCTAACCATTTGGCAGCAACTCAATGCATAAAAGCACATAGAAATGGTGAACAGGTTCATTTGTTGCTCAAACCAAACATCAGAATGGGGAAGAAATGTGACTTTGACTGTGAACCCAGACATGGTGGTTTGAGTATCTCAGAAACTGCTGATCTCCTGGGATTTTCACACACAATAGTCTCTAGAGTTTACAGAGAATAGCACAAAAAAACCAAAAAACAACATCCGGGGAACGGCAGTTCTTGAGAGCAAAATTGGAGAGAGGTCGGAGGAGAATGGCCAGATGTCTTTGAGCTGACAGGAAGGTGAAGATAACTTAAGTAATCACTTGTTACAACAGTGGTGTGCAGAAGAGCACCTCTGAACACACAACCTTGAAGTGGATGGGCTACAGCAGCAGAAGACAACACAGCGTTCCACTCCTGTGGCTACTTTAGGTACAGGAGGTAGCCACGAGAAGATTAACTGGCAACAGAGAGACTGGCCCCCTGTAGAGCAGAAACCTCTTACCCCTCCTGCCCAGCCAATCTAGTCCTATTGATTAGTAAGTGCATCGAGGGTTACAGGGAGAAGTGGATTGGCTGTTTCACTTGTAATAAGTGGGCACTGAGAGTAACCTGCAGATGTAGGAAGCTGGAGCAACAGGCAAACTGCTGGAGGAATTCAGCAGGTCAGGCAGCATCTGTGGGTGGGAGGGGGAATGGGGATAGTCGTCATTTCGGGGTCCAGATCTTGCATCCCTTTTGAAATGCCAATGATCCCTTGCCTTGACAGATGAAGGGCGGAGAGCATCTGGTTGTGTCGCTGCCTGCTGAGGAGGATCGTAGGAGGCCACAGAGGGTTGTAGACCCGGCCGGCTCCATCATAGACACAGCCCTCCCCCCATCAAGGACATCTTCAAAAGGTGGGGCCTCAAGAAGGCGTCATCCATCACTAAAGACCCTCGCCACCCGGGACATGCCCTCTTCTAATTTCTAACATCGGGGAGGAGGTACAGAAGCCTCAAAAACTACACTCACTGATTCAGTACAGCTTCAAAGTTCAAAGTAAATTTGTTATCAAATTACACATGTGTCACCATATACTACCCTGAGATTCATTGTCTTGCGGGCATACACAGTAGAATCAATGAAAAACTACACAAAGACTGAGAAGCAACCAATGTAAAAAAGAAGAAAAATTGACAAATTTTAAAAAAGTTAATAAAAAAACCATCAGATTTCTGAACAGTACATGAATTCATTATTCCTTTTTTGACACTATTTATTTGTAATGCCCTGGTTCATAGGTTTACCATAAGACAAAGGAGCAGAAGTAGGCCATTCAGCCCATCGAGTCTGCTCTGCCATTTTATCATGAGCTGATCCATTCTCCTATTTAGTCCCACCCCTCCGCCTTTTCACCATAACCTTTGATGCCCTGGCTACTCAGATACCTATCAATCTCTGCCTTAAATACACCCAATGACTTGGCCTCCACTGCTGCCCGTGGCAACAAATTCCATAGATTCACCACCCTCTGACTAAAAAAATTTTTCGCATTTCTATTCTGAATGAGCGCCCTTCAATCCTTAAGTCATGCCCTCTCCTACTAGACTCCCCCATCATGGGAAACAACTTTGTCACATCCACCCTGTCCATGCCTTTCAACATTCGAAATGTTTCTATGAGGTCTCCCCTCATTCTTCTAAACTCCAAGGGATACAGTCCAAGAGCAGACAAACGTTCCTCTGTGTTAACCCTCTCAGGCTGAAAAGGGTTCGTCCGAAAGCTAACTGCGAAGAACATCAAAGGTCTGCTGAATCAGATTTGCATATTCTCTCTCTCTCTCTCTCTTTCCCCATCCCCAACGGCACAACAGCGATTACTGCGAACTGTACTAAGCTGAGCTGAACTCTGTGTCACTTAAGACTGATCATTTTACCCCTAGACTGCGATAGAGCTTGGTTGATTCCTATTACCCTAGTTCTGTGTACATGTGTGTTTATCATTGCTAACCTGTTGCATTTATATCCTTACGATTAGAGTACTGTGTTACTTATTTCTTTAATAAAACTGTATTAGTTTCTGTTAAACCAGATTCCAACTAAGTGGTCCATTTCTGCTGGTTTGGCAACCCAGTTACGGGGTACGTAACAACTGTTATGCTGTGGGTATTTTCATTTAGCAGCTCTGCAAGAGCTGTCTGTTCTGCTTTCAGCCTGTTTGGGTTATTGTTGCAGATGATGGTTGGTGTGGAGTGTATGCCATCCAGAACTGGGGGAAGGCTTTTTTGGTAAGGGACACTGAGGTTGGTCTTGTGGCTCTTGTTTGGCGGGAGATTTAGAGAAGACACTGTGGAGAACCAGTCATAGCATACGATCCGGTGGGAGACCTGTTTGTTTGAGAAGGATTGCGAGCGACGTTCGGAAGGTGGTGTGTGCTTCCACGTAGACCGAAGGACCAGTACATGAGTGACCAAGAAGTTCAAGATGAGCGCCAACTTGTGTACATTTGACTTATACTTAATTGTCGCCAAACAATCGATACTAGAACGTACAATCATTCAGCGATATTTGATCCTGCGCTTCCCGCTACCTGAATTACAAATATAAAATATTTAAAATATTAAAATAGTAAAAATGAGTAAATATTAAAAATTTAAATTATAAATCATAAATAGAAAATAGAAAAATGGAAAGTAAGGTAGTGCAAACAAACCGAGAGGCAGGTCCGGATATTTGGAGGGTACGGCCCAGATCCGGGTCAGGATCCGTTCAGCAGTCTTATCACAGTTGGAAAGAAGCTGTTCCCAAATCTGGCCATACGAGTCTTCAAGCTCCTGAGCCTGCTCCCGGAGGGAAGAGGGACGAAAAGTGTGTTTCATTAAAATGGTCCCTTCTCTTTTTCAAAGTTGCTGGTGAATGCAACAGGCCAGGCAGCATCTCTAGGAAGAGGTGCAGTCGACGTTTCAGGCTGAGACCCTTCATCAGGACTAACTGAAGGAAGAGCTAGTAAGAGATTTGAAAGTGGGAGAGGGAGGGGGAGATCCAAAATGATAGGAGAAGACAGGAGGGGGAGGGATGGAGCCAAGAGCTGGACAGGTGATTGGCAAAAGGGATATGAGAGGATCATGGGACAGGAGGTCCGGGAAGAAAGACAAGGGGGGGGGAACCCAGAGGATGGGCAAGGGGTATAGTCAGAGGGACAGAGGGAGAAAAAGGAGAGTGAGAGAAAGAATGTGTGTATAAAAATAAATAACAGATGGGGTACGAGGGGGAGGTGGGGCATTAGAGGAAGTTGGAGAAGTCGATGTTCATGCCATCAGGTTGGAGGCTACCCAGACGGAATATAAGGTGTTGTTCCTCCAACATGAGTGTGGCTTCATCTTTACAGTAGAGGAGGCCGTGGATAGACATATCAGAATGGGAATGGGACGTGGAATTAAAATGTGTGGCCACGGGGAGATCCTGCTTTCTCTGGCGGACAGAGCGTAGGTGTTCAGCAAAGCGGTCTCCCAGTCTGCGTCGGGTCTCGCCAATATATAGAAGGCCACATCGGGAGCACTGGACGCAGTATATCACCCCAGCCAACTCACAGGTGAAGTGTCGCCTCACCTGGAAGAACTGTCTGGGGCCCTGAATGGTGGTAAGGGAGGAAGTGTAAGGGCATGTGTAGCACTTGTTCCGCTTACACGAGGTCAGGTGACCAAACATTTTGAAAAGCTCAAACAGATAAATAGAGGGATAGCTCAAGCGAAGCGGCCAGTAGAAAGTGGCCAGAGCGTGAGTGGGCCAGTGAAGGAGTGGAGCTTTGAGGCTTCGACGAGAAGAGGCAGAGGACAAGCTAGCTCGCAGTTAGTTTTTACAATGTCTTCTGAGACAGTGATGTGCCTCTCATGTGAGATGTGTCAGTCCTGGGGGAACGCCCCTCTCCCGCAGAGTCACATCTGCCAGAAGTGCATACGGCTGGGCGATCTGGAAGACCGTGCAAGGAATCTGGAGCAGCAGCTGGATGACCTTTGACTCATAAGGGAGAATGAGGCAGTCATAGATGACAGCTACAGGGAGGTAGTCACACCTAGGCTGTTGGAAACAAGTCATTGGGTGACAGTCAGAGGGGGGAAAGCGAAGGTGAGCAGACAGGTAGTGCAGAGCACCCCTGTAGCCATTATCCTGAATAATAAGTTTACCATCCTGGATACTGTTGGCGGGGACGACCGACCAGGTGTGAGCCACGGTGGCGGGGCCTCCGGCACTGAGTCTGACCCTGTGGTGCAGAAGGGTGGGATGGAGAAGAGGAGAGCTGTCGTCATTGGAGACTCTATAGTCAGGGGAGCAGACAGGAGATTTTGTGGGCATGAGAAGGACACCTGCATGGTTTGTTGCCTCCCGGGTGCCAGGGTCCGGGATGTCTCTGACCGGGTGCACGACATCCTGGTACGAGAGGGAAAGCAACCAGAAGTCGTGATACATGTTGGTACCAACGACATTGGCAAGAAGAGGGATGAGGTCCTGAAGTGTGAGTTTCGGGAACCAGGCAGAAGGCTGAAGAACAGGACCTCAGGGGTGGCGTTCTCAGGATTGCTGCCAGTGCTACGTGACAGAGATGGTAAGAATTGGAGGAGATGGCAGTTGAATGTGTGGCTGAGGAGTTGGTGCAGGGAGCAGGGTTTTAGATTTTTAGATCATTGGGATCTCTTCTGGGGAAGGTGGGACCTGTACAGATTGGATGGGTTGCACCTGAACTCGAGGGGGAGCAATATCCTTGCAGGTAGGTTTGCTAGCATGGTTTGGGAGGGTTTAAACTAATTTGCGAGGGGGATGGGACCCAGAGCAATAGAGCAGTGAAAGAAGTGTGTGGAGTAAAGCCAGTCTAACATACAGAGAGGCTTTGAGGAAAGAGAAGCAGAGTAAACGGTGTAAAGACAGTAAGGTAGAAGGGCTGAAATGTGTGTACCTCAATGCAAGAAGCATCAGGAACAAAGGTGATGAACTGAGAGCTTGGATACATATATGGAATTATGATGTAGTGGCCATTACAGAGACTTGGCTGGCACCAGGGCAGGAATGGATTCTCAATATTCCTGGATTTCAGTGCTTTAAATGGGATAGAGAGGGCGGAAAAAGGGGAGGAGGGGTGGCATTACTGGTCAGGGATACTATTACAGCTACAGAAAGGGTGGGTAATGTAGCAGGATCCTCTTTTGAGTCAATATGGGCAGAAGTCAGGAACAGGAAGGGAGCAGTTACTCTACTGGGGGTATTCTATAGGCCCCCTGGTAGCAGCAGAGATACAGAGGAGCAGATTGGGAGGCAGATTTTGGAAAAGTGCAAAAATAACAGGGTTATTATCATGGGTGACTTTAACTTCCCTAATATTGATTGGCACCTGATTAGTTCCAAGGGTTTAGATGGGGCAGAGTTTGTTAAAGTGTGTCCAGGATGGATTCCTGTTGCAGTACGTGGACAGGCCGACCAGGGGGAATGCCATACTAGATCTAGTACTAGGTAATGAACCGGGTCAGGTCACAGATCTCTCAGTGGGTGAGCATCTGGGGGACAGTGACCACCGCTCCCTGGCCTTTATAATTATCATTGAAAAGGATAGAATCAAAGAGGACAGGAAAATTTTTAATTGGGGAAAGGCAAATTATGAGGCTATAAGGCTAGAACTTGCAGGTGTGAGTTGGGATGATGTTTTTGCAGGGAAATGTACTATGGACATGTGGTCGATGTTTAGAGATCTCTTGCGGGATGTAAGGGATAAATTTGTCCCGGTGAGGAAGATGAAGAATGGTAGGGTGAAGGAACCATGGGTGACAAGTGAGGTGGAAAATCTAGTCGGGAGGAAGAAGGCAGCATACATGAGGTTTAGGAAGCAAGGATCAGATGGGTCTATTGAGGAATATAGGGAAGCAAGAAAGGAGCTCAAGAAGGGGCTGAGAAGAGCAAGAAGGGGGCATGAGAAGGCCTTGGTGAGTAGGGTAAAGGAAAACCCCAAGGCATTCTTCAATTATGTGAAGAAAAAAAGGATGACAGGAGTGAAGGTAGGACCGATTAGAGATAAAGGTGGGAAGATGTGCCTGGAGGCTGTGGAAGTGAGTGAGGTCCTCAATGAATACTTCTCTTCGGTATTCACCAATGAGAGGGAACTTGATGATGGTGAGGACAATATGAGTGAGGTTGATGTTCTGGAGTATGCTGATATTAAGGGAGAGGAGGTGTTGGAGTTGTTAAAATACATTAGGACAGATAAGTCCCTGGGGCCTGACGGAATATTCCCCAGGCTGCTCCATGAGGCGAGAGAAGAGATTGCTGAGCCTCTGGCTGGGATCTTTATGTCCTCGTTGTCCACGGGAATGGTACCGGAGGATTGGAGGGAGGCGAATGTTGTTCCCTTGTTCAAAAAAGGTAGTAGGGATAGTCCAGGTAATTATAGACCAGTGAGCCTTACGTCTGTGGTGGGAAAGCTGTTGGAAAAGATTCTTAGAGATAGGATCTATAGGCATTTAGAGAATCATGGTCTGATCAGGGACAGTCAGCATGGCTTTGTGAAGGGCAGATCATGTCTAACAAGCCTGATAGAGTTCTTTGAGGAGGTGACCAGGCATATAGATGAGGGTAGTGCAGTGGATGTGATCTATATGGATTTTAGTAAGGCATTTGATAAGGTTCCACACTGTAGGCTTATTCAGAAAGTTAGAAGGCATGGGATCCAGGGAAGTTTGGCCAGGTGGATTCAGAATTGGCTTGCCTGCAGAAGGCAGAAGGTGGTGGTGGAGGGAGTACATTCAGATTGGAGGGATGTGACTAGTGGTGTCCCACAAGGATAGGTTCTGGGACCTCTACTTTTCGTGATTTTTATTAACGACCGGGATGTTGGGGTAGAAGGGTGGGTTGGCAAGTTTGCAGACGACACAAAGGTTGGTGGTGTTGTAGATAGTGTAGAGGATTGTCAAAGATTGCAGAGAGACATTGATAGGATGCAGAAGTAGGCTGAGAAGTGGCAGATGGAGTTCAACCTGGAGAAGTGTGAGGTGGTACACTTTGGAAGGACAAACTCCAAGGCAGAGTACAAAGTAAATGGCAGGATACTTGGTACTGTGGAGGAGCAGAGGGATCTCGGGGTACATGTCCACAGATCCCCGAAAGTTGCCTCACAGGTGGATAGGGTAGTTAAGAAAGCTTATGGGGTGTTAGCTTTCATAAATCGAGGGATAGAGTTTAAGAGTCGCGATGTAATGATGCAGCTCTATAAAACTCTGGTTAGGCCACACTTGGAGTACTGTGTCCAGTTCTGGTCACCTCACTATAGGAAGGATGTGGAAGCATTGGAAAGCGTACAGAGGAGATTTACCAGGATGCTGCCTGGTTTAGAAAGTATGGATTATGATCAGAGATTAAGGGCTTTACTCTTTGGAGAGAAGGAGGATGAGAGGAGACATGATAGAGGTGTACAAGATAATAAGAGGAATAGATAGAGTGGATAGCCAGTGCCTCTTCCCCAGGGCACCACTGCTCAATACAAGAGGACATGGCTTTAAGGTAAGGGATTGGGAATTTCAAGGGGGATATTAGAGGAAGGTTTTTTTACTCAGAGTGTGGTTGGTGCGTGGAATGCACTGCCTGAGTCAGTGGTGGAGGCAGATACACTAGTGAAGTTTAAGAGACTACTAGACAGATATATGGAGGAATCTAAGGTGGGGGCTTATATGGGAGGCAGGGTTTGAGGGTCGGCACAACATTGTGGGCCAAAGGGCCTGTACTGTGCTGTACTATTCTATGTTCTATGTTCTATGTTCTATGTTCTATAAGTGCCAGGAGGGAGATCAGTGGGGAGGGATGGCGGGGACGAATGGACAAGGGAGTCGCTTAGGGAGCGATCCCTGTGGAAAGCAGAGAGAGGGGGGGAGGGAAAGATGTGCTTAGTGGTGGGATCCCGTTGGAGGTGGCGGAAGTTACGGAGAATAATATGTTGGACCCGGAGGCTGGTGGGGTGGTAGGTGAGGACCAGGGGAACCCTATTCCTAGTGGGGTGGCGGGAGGATGGAGTGAGAGCAGATGTACTTGAAATGGGGGAGATGCGTTTGAGAGCAGAGTTGATAGTGGAGGAAGGGAAGCCCCTTTCTTTAAAAAAGGAAGACATCTCCCTCGTCCTAGAATGAAAAGTCTCATCCTGAGAGCAGATGCGGCGGAGACAGAGGAATTGCGAGAAGGGGATGGCGTTTTCTCAAGAGACAGGGTGAGAAGAGGAATAGTCTAGATAGCTGTGAGAGTCAGTAGGCTTATAGTAGACATCAGTGGATAAGCTGTCTCCAGACACAGAGACAGAAAGATCTAGAAAGGGGAGGGAGGTGTCGGAAATGGACCAGGTAAACTTGAGGGCAGGGTGAAAGTTGGAGGCAAAGTTAATAAAATCAACGAGTTCTGCATGCGTGCAGGAAGCAGCGCCAATGCAGTCGTCGATGTAGCGAAGGAAAAGTGGGGGACAGATACCAGAATAGGCACGGAACATAGATTGTTCCACAAACCCAACAAAAAGGCAGGCGTAGCTAGGACCCATACGGGTGCCCATAACTACACCTTTAGTTTGGAGGAAGTGGGAGGAGCCAAAGGAGAAATTATTAAGAGTAAGGACTAATTCCGCTAGATGGAGCAGAGTGGTGGTAGAGGGGAATTGATTAGGTCTGGAATCCAAAAAGAAGCGGAGAGCTTTGAGACCTTCCTGATGGGGGATGGAAGTATAGAGGGACTGGACATCCATGGTGAAAATAAAGCGGTGGGGTCCAGGGAACTTAAAATCATCGAAAAGTATAAGAGCGTGAGAAGTGTCACGAACATAAGTAGGAAGGGATTGAACAAGGGGGGATAAAACCGTGTCGAGGTATGCAGAAATGAGTTCGGTGGGGCAGGAGCAAGCTGAGACAATAGGTCTGCCAGGACAGGCAGGTTTGTGGATCTTGGGTAGGAGGTAGAAACGGGAAGTGCGAGGTGTGGGAACTATAAGGTTGGTAGCAGTGGATGGTAGATCCCCTGAGCGGATAAAGTCGGTGATGGTGTGGGAGACAATGGCCTGGTGCTCCTTATTGGGGTCACGATCGAGGGGTAAATAAGAGGAGGTATCCACGAGTTGTCGCTGTGCCTCGGCAAGGTAGAGGTCAGTACGCCAGACTACAACAGCACCCCCCTTATCGGCGGGTTTAATAATGTTAGGATTAGTGCGGAGGGAGTGGAGAGCAGAGCGTTCCGAAGAAGTGAGGTTGGAATGGGGACAAGGTGCGGTGAAGTCGAGACGGTTGATGTCCCGTCGGCAGTTAGCGATAAAGAGATCCAGAGCAGGGTGTCCATGAAGAAGAGGAGGGATGAAGTCGGGAGAAAGGATCATCGGTGGGGGTGGAAGAGTCCTTGTCGAAGAAGTAGGCTCGGAGACGGAGACGGCGGAAGAAGAGTTCCGCATCATGGCAACACGGAACTCGCTGAGGTGTGGCCGAAGGGGGACAAAGGTGAGTCCCTTACTGAGGACAGAGCATTCTGCCTCCGACAGTTGAAAGTCGGATGGGGATGGTAAAGACCCGGCACGGATGAGAGCTGGGATCAGAGGGGGGAGGGGGGAGGCTGGGGGTGTCAATGGAGAGGGGAGGGTTGGGGTGAGAGGAAGATGGAGCCTCTGAGGGCCCAGGAGCTGACGATGGGATCTGAAGGAGACAGGATTGCAGAGTATTGGTGGGGCAAGGGCAGACGGGAGTCACAATAGCAGCACATAAAGACCCGGCCTGGAGTTCAAGGCTGGAATCTTGAGAGCTCGGATCAGAGGGGTGAGGGGTGAGGCTGGGGGTGTCAGTGGAGAGGGGAGGGTTGGGGTGAGAGGAAGATGGAGCCTGGGAGACCGCTTTGCTCAACACCTACGCTCTGTCCGCCAGAGAAAGCAGGATCTCCCAGTGGCCACACATTTTAATTCCACATCCCATTCCCATTCTGACATGTCTATCCACGGCCTCCTCTGCTGTAAAGATGAAGCCACACTCAGGTTGGAGGAACAACACCTTATATTCCGTCTGGGTAGCCTCCAACCTGATGGCATGAACATCGACTTCTCTAACTTCCGTTAATGCCCCACCTCCCCCTCGTACCCCATCTGTTACTTATTTTTTATGCACACATTCTTTCTCTCACTCTCCTTTTTCTCCCTCTGTCCCTCTGAATATACCCCTTGCCCATCCTCCGGGTCCCCCCCCCCCCCCCCCGTCTTTCTTCCCGGACCTCCTGTCCCATGATCCTCTCGTATCCCCTTTGCCAATCACCTGTCCAGCTCTTGGCTCCATCCCTCCCCCTCCTGTCTTCTCCTATCATTTTGGATCTCCCCCTCCCCCTCCAACTTTCAAATTTCTTACTAACTCTTCCTTCAGTTAGTCCTGATGAAGGGTCTGGGCCTGAAACGTCGACTGTACCTCTTCCTAGAGATGCTGCCTGGCCTGCTGCGTTCACCAGCAACTTTGATGCGTGTTGCTTGAATTTCCGGCATCTGCAGATTTCCTGTTGTTTGCCCTTCCCTTTTCACTTTCTTTATTAACTTTTAAAGTTAAGATTCATAAATATAATTTCTTGAATCATATGCAGTGTACCGTCTGTTATTTTGTGGTATTAATTTGTGGCAGGGTAGCAAATGACACAGCATCCACACAAACCAGGGTTTGGGGTGGGATCAAGTGCCCAATCTCATGAGTTTAGCGGGACTGGAGCATGTCTTCCCTAGACTTGCGCAGCCAAGGAAACTGGGGCTTTCATATTAATTTTGTAATTTATAGTAAGGCAAAATAACAAATTGCACATTATCTAAAGTGAGTGACAATAAATCTCATTCAGATGCTGCTCATCTCTCCAGCTTCCTACAGCTATCTGTTTTTTTTTGCTTGTCAGCCGTGAGCAGAATTGGAGCCAGACTTGAAGGAGGTCAGACTGCAGTGACATCACAGGCACATAACATCAGCATTCACAAGAAAAACACAGATTAGATACAAATTATATATAAGTTTTACAAGAAAGAACACAATTAGAACAACTTGGTAGTTTAGCAATTAGCGCAACATTATTTCAGCTTCGGTGTCGGAGTTCAGAGTTCAGAGTTCAATTCTGGCATCCTCTGTAAGGAGTTTGTACGTTCTCCCTGTGACTGCGGGGGTTTCCTCTCAGTGCTTCAGTCTTCTCCAACAGTCTACGAACCATAAACTGGTCATCGTAAATTACCCCATGGTTAGGCGAGGGTTAAATGGGTGGGTGGCTGGGTGGTGTAGTTCATTGGGTGGGAAGGGCCAGATCTGCACTGTATCTCTAAATAAACAGATAGATAGGCAAAGTCAATGTTACTGTAAAATGATCACCATAGTCACACTGTTTCTGTACTGAGGTGGTGATTAACGGAACAGTTGAAGGGAAGTAGCTGTTCCTGAACCTGGTGGTGTGGGACTTGAGGTGTCTGTACCTCCTGCCCGATGAGAGCTGTCAGAAGATGGTCTGGCCCGGATGGTGGACGTTGTTTCCTCGAGGCAGCCCCTCCTGTACTACCGCGGGCGGGGAGGGCGCTGCCTGTGATGCGGAATTTCTTTAGCCAGAGTGTGGTGAGTCTGTGGGATCATTGCCGCAGTCATCTGCAGAGGACAGGTCACTGGGTATACTTAAAGTGGAGGTTAGTAGGTTCTTGATCAGTCAGGACGTCAAAGGTACAGGGAGAAGGCTGGAGAATGGGATTGAGAGGAATAATAAGTTAGCCACAGTGGAATGCTGGAGCAGACTTGATAGACTGATTGGCCTAATTCTTCTTCTGTAAGCCCTTCCATTGTTGTGGATATTGCGTCCCAGCTGTCTACGTGATACACATGCCAGGGCAGCATGATACGGAGGGTGAGCAGTCTCCTCCCTCCATACAACGGATGAGACCAATGTTGGCACCAGTGGCATCGAGGAGTTGCCAGTCTGCCTTCATCCCAATGTGGGAACCCCAGCTCTGAACTTTTCCTGAGTCCCTATGGGCGGGTATAGCCGCAAGGCAGTGGAGGTTTGAGATCAGTTTTCTTTCTCCTGGATGAGATGCCAACCACAGCTGACAAGCCACATCTGTCCAAAGCGCCAACACGAGGAATTCTGCGGATGCTGGAAATTCAAGCAACACACATCAAAGTTGCTGGTGAACGCAGCAGGCCAGGCAGCATCTCTAGGAAGTACAGTCGACGTTTCAGGCCGAGACCCTTCGTCACTCTTCCTTCAGTTAGTCCTGATGAAGGGTCTCGGCCTGAAACGTCACCTGTACCTCTTCCTAGAGATGCTGCCTGGCCTGCTGCGTTCACCAGCAACTTTGATGTGTCTGCCCAAAGCGACTGGTTTTAAGGAGCCAGTGACCCATCTTTGCCCCTCCTGATATCAACAGAAACGGTTCCGCCTGGTTCAGTAGCTAAGCCACACGAAGGCCAGGAGCTGGACTTGGCTTGTCAGAGGCTGGTTGAGACGTACGCCATTTGGAGCACTCAATAGGTAATGGGAGCTCATCCCCACTACCTCCCCAGCTTCGACAACCTTTTCTTCAATGTCTAATGACTTTGCACGCCCAGACTGCCTCTCACCCCATTGCATCTTGCGATCCACCCAGCCCGTCTCTCGCACCCCCACCCCCCGCATCTTGCTGCAGCTCCGGGCGGGCCAGCGCGCAGGCTCGGCGACGGGGGATCCCGCCCCGCCTGCGCCTGCGCCGGACTTGCAGCTACCCACACCGAGCGCTCGTTCCCCAGCCGCAGCCTCCTCGCCGTGAGCGCGCACAGGTAGCCAATGTAGCGAGCATCTCAGTAGGGAGAGAGCATCGCACGTATCATTTTAGCATGGCAGAGCCGGCCTCCGGCGAAATATACCATTTAAACTCAATCATGGACACCCTATCCCAAATAAGTGTAAGTATCAGTATTTGCAGATTCTCTAACCCAGAAAGTAAAATATTGGGACAGTCCTTCCTGATTTATGTGCATTGCAACGTTTTGGCGATTAAAATAGGCACGTTAGAAGTTTAAATGCGACACAAGGCCATCTATTGCAGGTAAATATTGTTTTACTGGTACAGAGAGAGAGAGGGAGAGATTGCAGCGTGTTTTTGGCGACTGGTTTGCATTGCAATACAGCGTTCTGGTTGCAATTTTTTACAAGGAAGATGATGTATTTAAGACAAAATGGGGATTGAGAGAGGGTGAACACGAGTGTGCAAAGGGGGGGTGAAGAATGGCAATTAACGCACACACACACACTTGTAAGTGTTAATTTGGGGAATCTTGCAAAACGATTTCCTCATCGTCTCGTCTGGTCGCAGTTTCTATAGAAACTACAGATCCCTCTCTCTCTCTCTTCCCCTCCCTCGCTCTCTCTCTCTCCCTCCTGTTTTTTTTTAACAGTGCTTTTCAAGCCCTCCCCTTCCTTATTTTGACACCGGTAAGACTGCAGAGGCCACCGTGCGAGGGGAGTGTGAGTGTGTGCATGAGAGAGGGGGAAGCAGCGAATCGCTACAATCGGCAGAAAATTTACACCACCCACCACCCCCCCAGTTTATTTGAAAAAAAATCTCAGTTCCCCCCCCCCTTCTGCTTTATGAAACATTTGCAATTCGGAGACAATGACATCAAAGAAGATTTTGAGAGTGAGTATATGACGGGAAGGAGGGACATTGCGGAGAATTTAAACCTGCTGCCTTCAAGTAAATTAGCAATAATTGCAAGGTCGCGGGCGCATTTTTAATTTTTGCATTTCGCATCGTGCATAATTAATTCGCCTGCTCACCCGGGATATTATTTTTCTTCTCTCTTGCCCCCCTCCCCTGTGAGAGTGCTCGCACGGAACGAGCTCTGCGGGTCGCTCGTCCTGGACAGATACATCTCTGCTATTAGTCTTTTGTTACTCGGCCCAGCGGATGTGATGGGAGGGAGGGCGGGCGGGCGGGGGGATCGGCGGTACTGCGGTGGTCTGAAATCTGCCTCGGAGGGTAGGGTGGTGTCAGAACGGGGCGACCCCCTCCCCAACCACTCCACCGCACCGGCCCTGCCTGTTGTGCTCGGGGTTTAGACCTCGTTCTGGGGCACCCAGACAGGTGAGAGCCATGTTTTACCACCGCGCTGATGATCTTTCGGCCCTCTCTGCTCCTCCTACCCCAAACGCCCCACTCTCCTGTTCTGTCTTTCATGACCTCACAAGGACCTTCGCAGCTAATGGAATTTCATTGTTTAGTGAAGGGTTTTAACGCGGGGAATCTCGACGGCAACTCCGTGCACAGCAGGATCCCAGAAACAGCAGCCTGCTAATGAGTAGGTTCCCTGTAATATTGACCGAGAAACCACAGGGAGACCCCTCCTCGTCTTTCCAATGGAGGCTTTGGGACGGAGGGGTAGTTTTCCCTTCTGGTATAGGCTGTGGTGAGGGGGGAAATCTTTTATTTTTAAGAGCAGATGGGGCCTAAGATGGCTTTCCCCTTGGCGCTCCACCCCGGGGACTGTCCTGGGACTTGCTCCAATGTGGTGGTTGTGGGACTTGAACCCATGGCCCTCAGGTGAGAGAATGTGGGGCCCAGCTTGGGAAGGGTAGAGGCTGCCTCTTGAGACCTCCAAATCCTGGAGCTCATCCTGTTGCCAAAGTATGAGGCATAGAACACAGATAGAGGCCCTTCGGCCCAACCAGCCTGTACTAACCACTGCGCCCATCCCAGTTTTCTGAGTTTGGCCCGTATTCTTCCAAGCCCCACCCCCGTGCTTCTGTACCTGCCTCAACCACTCCCTCTGGCAGCTTGTTCCATACACTCACCACCCTCTGGATGGTAAAAGTTGCCCCTCGGGTCCCTTTTAAATCCCCCCCCAATCTAAAACATGTGCCACCTAGTATTGATCTCCCCAACCTGGGGAAAAGACTAAACACAGGAAATTCTGTAGATGCTGGAAATCCAGAGCAACACACATACAAAAATGCAGGAGGTCAGGAGGCATCTGTGGAGGAGACGTTTTAACCTGAAACATTGACTGTTCATTCCTCTCCATAGATGCTGCCTCACCTGCTGAGTTCCTCTGGCATATTGTGTGTGTTGCTGGGAAAAAGACTACTCTCTACCTTATCTATGCCTCTCGTAACTTTAAGCATTTGAGCTATGAGAATTTTGGCTTATTGTCTTACCGTTAACCAGAACCCCGCCTCCCCAACCAATTTCTTCCTCACACACCCTCCCCAGTTGCAAGGCTCTCCATCTCCCTAATAGGTTGGAGAAACTATTTCAATACTCAGCTTTAATGTCCTGATCCCCAACAGCAGGACTAGCATTATCACCCGAGGCATCACCATCCCAAGGTCTCCATCTCCTTCCCATCCAGGCCCACTGAAGCCAACAGTTGCACCCCACCCTGTCAGTTGAGAAACCTCCTACCCCTCAACCCCAAAGTTCTTTATCCAATTCTCCAAACTCCCAGTGTCTTCACTAGCCAAGAAATCTCTAGATGGGCACCTGAATCACTAAGGCACAAAGGTGCTGGTAAATGGGACATGGGTGGATGGGACAGCAGCAGCACGATGGGCCGCAGGGCCTGCTTCTGCAGCACACGAGTCTACAGAGAGTATTGTCAATCATAAGGGCAGGGCCAGCAGCGTCTGCAGTGAGAGAAGGTGTTAATGTTCCATGAGTAGGAGAGGCTGGAGACCATTCGGCCCCTCATTCTACTCTTCCATTCAGTAAGAGCAGCAGCGCTTTCCTGAGCTGATTTCCATGTCTCCCTGTTTCCTTAGATATTGATAGATGTCTGTCTTCTGTCGCTTGGCATCTTGCTGTGTTATGTTTTGAGATTTTTTTGTTTTTCTGTTTTGGGATTTTTGGGGATTTTTAAACTGTAAATTGTTCTATCTTAATGTAAGCTTGCCCTGGCTTTGGAATGTGTGATGGGACAGTGTAGAGGGAGCTTCACTCTCTGTCTGACCCCGGGGGTGTGTGATGGGACAGTGTAGAGGGAGCTTCACTCTGTGTCTGACCCTGGGAGTGTGTGATGGGATGGTGTAGAGGGAGTTTCACTCTGTGTCTGACCCTGGGAGTGTGTGATGGGACAGTGTAGAGGGAGCTTCACTCTCTGTCTGACCCCGGGAATGTGTGATGGGACGGTGTAGAGGGAGCTTCACTCTCTGTCTGACCCTGGGAGTGAGTGATGGGGCGGTGTAGAGGGAGCTTCACTCTCTGTCTGACCCTGGGAGTGAGTGATGGGACAGTGTAGAGGGAGCTTCACTCTGTGTCTGACCCCGGGAGTGTGTGATGGGACGGTGTGGAGGGAGTTTCACTCTGTGTCTGACCCTGGGAGATGGTATGGTGGGACAGTGTAGAACAGGGTTTCTCAGCTTGAGGTCCATGGACCTGTTGGTTAGTTGTAGGAGTCCATGGCATGAAAAATGTTGGGAACCCTGGAGCAAAAGAGCCTCACTCTCAGTTTAAACCTGGCCGTGATCTGGGTGTGAAGCCCCACACCAACATCCTGAGGTTTGGTGGGATGCCAGTGTTTGGATCTGAAACCCTGTTTGGAGGTTTACACTGTGTCATGGTTGATGCCTAGTTGTGAAACAAATCCTCTACTGATGGCGCTCATCGGTGACTGGAGGGATTCAGCTGCGGAAACCTCTGAGATGATCTCATTAGGAATGCAGCGGAGTCACTGGAGTTAGAAACAGACCCTTCAGCCCATCGACTCTCTGCCAGCCATCAAGCAACAATTAACTGTAATCCTTTGTTAATCCCATTCAGTTTTGCTCATGTCACCATCCACTCCTTTGTGAGTGCGGACACACGTCATTGGGATGTGGGAGAAAATGGGGTACCAGGGGGAAACTGTGTCGATGTCTTGTAGTCATAGTCATACTTTATTGATCCGGGGGAAATTGGTTTTCGTTACAGTTGCACCATAAATAATAAATAGTAATAGAACCATAAATAATTAAATAGTAATATGTAAATTGTGCCAGGAAATTATGAAATAAATCCAGGACCAGCCTATTGGCTCAGGGTGCCTGACCCTCCAGGGGAGGAGTTGTAAAGTTTGATGGCCACAGGCAGGAATGACTTCCTATGACGCTCTGTGTTGCATCTCAGTGGAATGAGTCTCTGGCTGAATGTACTCCTGTGCCCACCCAGTCCATTATGTAGTGGATGGGAGACATTGTCCAAGATGCAACTTGGACAGCATCCTCTTTTCAGACACCACCATCAGAGAGTCCAGTTCCATCCCCACAACATCACTGGCCTTACGAATGAGTTTGTTGATTCTGTTGGTGTCTGCTACCCTCAGCCTGCTGCCCCAGCACACAACAGCAAACATGATCGCACTGGCCACCACAGACTCGTAGAACATCCTGTGGGTGTCTCCCCTGTGGGTTGACCAGCTGCCCGTTGGGTTAATTGGTAATTAATTTATTATTGTCATTATGTACCGGGATATAGCGAAAAGCTTTTGTTTGCGTGTCATTCTACACATCAGTACACTGTGGCAGTACAAAGGGAAAGAGAATTCAGTGTAGAGTGTCACAGTCACAGAGGAAGTTCAGCACAAGGGCCACAATGAGGGAGATTGGGGGATCAGGAACTCATCTTTATCGTCTGTTCAAGAGTCCAATAACAGCGGGGTAGAAGCTGTCCTTCAGCCTGGGGTTATGTACTTTTAGGCTTCTGTGTCTTCTGCCTAATGGGGGGGGGAGAGAAGAGAATGTCTGGGATGGGAGGGGTTCTTGATTATATTGGCTGCTTTCCTGAAGCATGTCTAGAAAGAGTCAGTGGAGGGGAGGCCGGTGGGTTGTGGGGGGGGGGAGGAGGAGGAGGGATAGATTTAAGGGGCAAATCCTTCAGGGTGATTGAGAGGCAATGGACAAGTGGGGGGAAAATGACCTGCCGGTAAGTTAGTGGAGGGAAAACTAGCTGTGTCCACAACTCTCTGCTGTATTTTTGCGATCTCAGGCAGGGCATTTGCCAATCCGAGCCTGATGCATCCAGATAGGATGTTTCTTGTGGTGCGTCGGTAAAAGTTGGTGAGGGTCGTCGTGGACAGGCCAGTGCTATTCCTTTAAGAGATTTTCCCTGCGCTGTTGCTGTGCCAGCTTGTGTGACAGCAGTTACTGACAGTCAAGGTCCATTTGAGAACAGATGGCACCCAGCCTCACGCTGCCCTCCGCTCGTTCCCTGGCCGAGTGTCGTGACTGTCCGCTGCCTTGGGTGTTTTTGTGCGGATGAGTTTGACTTCTGTGTGGATCCTATGATTGCTGCTGTCATCACTACTCCCATTGGCCTGCACCCGGACCATATCCCTCCATACCCCTACCATCCAAACTTCTCCTAGAAGTGTTGCAGTCGACCCCGCGTCCACCACTTCGGCTGGCAGCTCGTTCCACTCTCACCACCCTCTGAGTGAAGAAGTTCCCTCTCAGATTTCCCTTAAATATTTCACCCTTCACCCATGACCTCTAGTTGTAGTCTCACCCAAACTCAGTGCTTGCATACACCTTATCAATCCCCCTCACAGTTTTGTATATGTACCTCTATCAAATCTCCTGTCACTCTCGTAAGCTCCAGGGATAAAGTTGGAACCTATTCGACCTTTCCCTGTGACTCGGGTCCTGGCAACATTCTTGTACATTCTCTCTGCACTCTTTCAATCCTGTAGGCAGGTGACCAGAACTGTACACGATACTCCAAATTAGGCCTCACCAGCTACAACATAACATCCCAACTCCTGTACTCAGTACTTTGATTTATTAAGGCCAATATGGCAAAAGCTCTCTTTATGACCCTATCTACCTGGGATGCCATTAGACGGGCTGAAGGGCTCGTTTCTGTACCGTAGCACTCTGACTTGCTGTCATGGGGAGAAGGGGTGAGCCACTCGGAAGTCGGCTGAGATTTAGAGTGCTGCAGGCTATTCAGCCCTTCGGGTTTTGTGCTGCGTCTTCGAGACTAACCTCCTGGGCCAGCTTGTGCTGGTTTCATGATTCTGTCTGATCCAAAATGAGAGCGTGGGTTTTGATTGAGAGGGAGGAGGGTTAAGGAGAGGGTGGTCTGAGTGGGTAGGATTTTTTTTAATGGCTGATACCTGGACGCAGAAAGATTGTTAAACTGGTTTGTACAGATGGCATGCAAAACGTTTCACCACGTTGAGATGGAGCAAGGGAAATCAATAACCAGAAAGCACAATAGAGTGTCACAGTTACAGAGAAAGTGCAGCACAAGGCGGACAATAAGGTGCAGGGGCCACGACGAGGTGGATTTCGAGGCCAGGAATCCCCGTTAGTGGATGAGGGAGCCATTTAGTGGTCTATAACAGCAGTGCATGCTTCCAGGCTTTTATATCTGTGCCTGATGGGAGGGGGGAGGGAGAAGGGAGAATGGCCTCGTGTGACAAGGAACGATGGTGTAATCAGATGCGATCATTGTATTTAAGAGGCAAGAGACAGGTACTTAGTTGGCCGGTGGCGTAGTGTCATCTGCACCGGGCTTCACAAGTGGTCTCGGGTTCGAATCTGGCCGGCTGCTTGCATGTTCTCCATCCGTGCTGAGCTGAGCCTGGAGCTGGCAACTCGGCCTCGGTTTTAGAAAAAAACAGACAAAAAAATGTTTGCACCTGATGCGCCTCAAGATTCAAGATTCAAAGATTCAAAAAACTTTATTGTCATTCTAACCGTACATCAGCTCTGCGGGGCAGAATGAGACAGCGTTTCCCAGCAGCAGCGCAATCATAACATAACAAACGTACACTAAATAATAAACATAACAATAAGTAGTAAAACACAACAGCCACATGTCAGTTAAAATCAGTTATAAGTGTCCAGTGCAAGTTAAAAGTGTCCAGAGCAGAGTCAGGTAGAGCAGCTATTTAGCAGTCTGACTGCCTGTGGGAGGAAGCTGTTAGTAGCCTTGTGGTTTTAGTTTTGATGCTCCTGTAACGTTCGCCTGATGGCAGGAGAACAAACAGTTCATAGAGAGGGTGTGAGGGGTCTTTAATGATGTACCGTGTCTTCTGGAGGCATCGACTCTGAAAGAGGTCCTGGACAGAAGGTAGGGAGACCCCAGTAACCTTCTCTGCTCCCCTAACCACCCTCTGCAAGGCGGAAAGGAACAATAAGAAGACAGGTACTTCGACAAGGAATGGAAGGATACAGTTATGATGCTGCCAGTGAGATTTATCATAGTCATACCGTGCACAGTTGTGGCTTGGTGGTTAGTGCAGCGCTATTTCTGGGCCAGTGACTTGGGTTCAGTCTTCGGTAAGGTGGCAGTGTGCTCGGATGCAGCAGCTCCTACAGGGCCAACCGAAGGTATTATTGTCTCTTCTTAAACATGTTCTTTTTACGATCGCAAGAGCCTGCTGGACATTAAGAACTGAAAGTACTGCAGGGCTACCCCACCAGCGAGTTTGTGGTGGAGCCGGACTTGGTGCGGGTCGTGCTGCTGCCTGCCTCGGAGAGTCTGAGTCAGTGCACGGAGGAGGCGTGCAGTCTAACGGCAAGTGATCATCTTGGTCACTTTTCTTGTGATCGCAAGACCCCGTTGGTCGTTGTCAGTGTGGAATGCTGCAAGTCCGATTCACTGATTTATTGGCGGACGGCGTGGTGGGGACTCGGCTTCAAGCCGCAGTGTTGCCTGTTTGCAGCCGCCCAGGAGGGGAAGCGTTGAAGTCACTGGAGCTCCGGAGGCGGTGTACAGTTTGGAGTTGGTGCTGCTCTCCAGTCTTTGCTCAGCAGAAGAATTTTGTATCTGCCCCTCCCCCTCCAACTTTCAAATCTCTTACTCACTCTTCCTTCAGTTAGTCCTGACGAAGGGTCTCGGCCTGAAACGTCGACTGTACCTCTTCCTAGAGATGCTGCCTGGCCTGCTGCGTTCACCAGCAACTTTGATGTGTGTTGCTGAGAAGAAAAGGTGTGTTGCATTCGACTGCAGACTGCTGCAACGTTCATGAACTTGGGGACTGGCACTATATTTTTTGCGTGATTATATTTTGTGGGCACGTGGCCAAGTGGTTAAGGCATTGGACTAGCGACCTGAAGGTCGTGAGTTCGAGCCCCAGCCAAGGCAGCATGTGTTGTGTCCTTGAGCAAGGCACTTAACCACACACTGCTCTGTGACGACACTGGTGCCAAGCTGTATGGGTCCTAATGCCCTTCCCTTGGACAACACCGGTGTCGTGGAGAGGGGAGACTTGCAGCATGGGCAACTGCTGGTCTTCCATACAACCTTGCCCAGGCCTGCGCCCTGGAGAGTGAAGACTTTCCAGGCGCAGATCCATGGTCTCGCAAGACTAACGGATTATATTTTACTGCTGTCTTGTGTGTACTGTGTGTGTCTTGTGCTGTGTACGACTGTTGGTACTGTGTTTTGCACCCTGGCCCTGGAGTAATGCTGTTTCATTTGGCTGTACTCACCTCGAGCTGAATGACAACTAAACGTGAACTTGAATTCCTGCCACTGCCTCGTTTATACGTTCTCCTTGTGACCATGTGGGTGTCCCCCTGCTAATCCAGTTTCCTCCCACGTTCCACAGGGGTACTAGTTAGTAGGTTAATTACTTACGTGGGTGTAATTGGGCAGGGGGGAGCAGTTTTGAGCTTGTTGGAGCGGAAGGACCTGTTACCATCCTATATCCCTAAATAAGAAAACACAGAAGCCAACCAAGATTCCCATCCGAGCCAGCCTCATTAGCTTGTATTTGGAATAGCTGCAATAGGATCTCTTAGATAGATAGACATACTTTATTGATCCTGAGGGAAACTGGGTTTCGTTACAGTTGCACCAACCAAGAATAGAGTATAACTATAGCAATATAAACCATAAATAATTAAATAATAATACGCAAATTATGCCAGATGGGAGTAAGTCCAGGACCAGCCTATTGGCTCAGGGTGTCTGACCCTCCACGGGAGGAGTTGTAAAGTTTGATGGCCACAGGCAGGAATGACTTCCTATGACGCTCTGTGTTGCATCTCGGTGGAATGAGTCTCTCATTCTCATAGGTACATAGTGCTTAGAAAAACAGAGGGCTATGCGGTGGGGAAGTTCTAGGCAGCCTCTGCAGTAGGTTACATGGTCAGCACAATATTGTGGGCCGAAGGGCCTGTAATGTGCTGTAGATTTTCTGTGCTCTATGTACAAGGCAGTGGAGGTTTGAGATCAGAGTTTTCCTTCTCCTGGATGAGCTGCCAATCACGGCTGATGAGCCCTATCTATCCAAAGCGACTGGTTTTAAGGCACCAGTGGGCCGCCTTTTCCCTTTTGCCCGTCAGTAGAATTGGTCCCACCGGGCTAAGCCACACGTGAAGGGCAGGGGCTGCAGTTGGCAGAGGCTATTTGAGACATGTGCTATTGGGAGGATTTAATAAATAGTGGGAGCTTGTCCTCATTACCACTCCGACTACTACAACCTGGAGGAGTTGTCCTCCTCTATCTTCATGCCGAATGCCGCATGCCTCTGCCCGCTCTGCTGAGGGGAAGATTCTCTCTGTAGCAGCCCTCCTTTCACTGGTTGTCATTGTCAGAGTCACACAACACAGAATCGGGTCCTTTATGCCGTCCCCGGGATACAGGGTGCTGGTGAGGCCACCCGCACAGTTTCCGATTCGGATTTAATTATCCATGTACATCAAAACATCGTTTGCGTTAACAACCGACACATCCAGTGATGTGCTGGGGGCTGTCCGCAAATGTTGCTGCACATTCCAGTGCCAACGCAGCAGAATAACACAGAGCGCGGTAAAACAGGTCACAGTCAACAACCGTGAGACGAGCTCCGTTCCTCCCTCTGTCCCAAGACAGGTTTTCCACTCTACCTCCATACACATGGCAGCAATAAACCAATTTACCCCCTCACCCCCACATACAGTCCGTGCCTCTCTGCACACGCAGGCCTGAGGCTGGCCCTCGACCTCCACAGACCCGCTGAGTTCCTCCAGCAGTTTATTTTGCGTTAGGTTGATCGGCGGCTGTGCGCTGCTTCCCGATTGCTGTGGATGAGGAGTAGAATCTGGGGGAGTTAATAGGAGCAGGGGGTTGGTGTAAACGGGTGGTTCGTAGTTGGATGGGCCGATGATGTTGTAGCAAAATCAACGTGAAGTTTATTGTTGTGTGCACAAATACATCATCACAGAAGGAAGGCTTTACTGTGGCACCGCAGGTACAGAGCATCAAATAAACTGCTTTCACAAGAAATGCATAAATGAAAGAAGTTGTACAATTTTTCACCATCACTTTATTGCCAGTGTTTGAAACACACCAGAAGTGATCGTGGTTCAGAGCCGAGCACAAAACACAGGACAGTACCATAACAGACTACACAATAGCAACCAACAATTTACAAGAGCAAGCAGCCGTGAGCAATCAACAATTAGCAGGATTGCACAAACGTCAATAATCAAATTAAATAAATGTGAACATGGGAACGGAACGGGGGGCAGGAAGGACCATTTACCAGGCGTTGGGCAGGGGCAGTCAGGGTCTTACACCTGAGTGAGTTTTGTTGAGAAGCTACAGCTTTGCAGATGATGTGCAGTCCCAGTGTTGATGGACTTGTAGCGTCTCCCTGATGGCAGTTTGGTGACTAGGTGACAGCTTGGGCTGGTGGAGTCAGCAGTCATTATTTTTCAGCTTTTTTCTTCACTCTGGCGATGAACAGGTCTTTTAATGTCGGTAACTGACAGCCAATGATCCCTGCTGAGTGGACTCACTGCATCCTGAACTTGGAGAGGGAGGAGGCAGCGGGAAACCAAACGGTGACAGAGGTGGCCACAACACTCTCAATGATGGCTGAGCAAAAATCCATCAGGATACCTCCTGAGATAGTATGTTTCCTAAGCTGCTGTGGGAGGAACAAGCTCTGCTGGGCGTAACGTGTTTCTCCCACTTCAATGTACTGGTGATGGTAGTCCCCAGGAATCTGAATGACTCGACCACTCACACAACCTGACCATTAATTTCCAAAGGGTGGGGAGGGGTAGGAGGCTGTTGGCAGAAATCAATCATTTCCACTGCCTTGATCATACCAAGCTCCGCTGTCACGAATACACCACACTACATGATGGTCGACCTCTCTTTGATAGCAGGCCACATCATTATTAGAGATGACACCAGCTACCAGGGCCGGACTTTAGTCAGGGCTAGGCTGGGCTGCGGCCCAGGGGCCAGAGCTGCAGAGGGGCCCAAAATAGGTAGCTATCATCATGGTGGACAAAAAAAATCCGAGAGTGGAGCACAGAAAAAAGAAAGAAACAAGAGAAAGAGGACCGTGAGAAAGAAGCATTAAAAAAGACATTGAAATTGAGAGAATTTTTCAAACCTGTTCTCGATGATGCATCAGTACCATCGCTCTTGTCACAGTCTGAGACCGCTGGACAAACGGAGACTTGTTCAACAGCTAGCGCCAGCACCAGCGTTAGCACAGGACCACCGTCCTGTAACTGTCAGTCCATCTTCGAAACTGGCTTTAGCGACTGGAAAATGCTGCTGAGGGCATAGGAGAGCATGAAAATAGCGAACACCACAGGAAAACGATACTGACCTACGTTACACTAGCGTCTGACAGCGGAAGAATAGATACAGAACTGCAAAGACAGTTCGAGTCAGAGTGTGTCTACTGGCCCGACGTATTGAGAAGAGTGGTGGCGGTTGCGAGGTTTTTGGTCGAGAGGGGTCTGGCTATCCGAGGCTCCAGTGACATGTCTGGCAGGCCTGATAACGGCAACTACAGGGGCATTCTAGTGGTAATAAGTGAGTTTGACCTGTTTTTGAAGGCGCACATTCAGAAATTTGGAAATGCAGGATCAGACACCCCTACATATATTTCACCTAAAACATGCGGGGAGTTTATTGAGCTCATGAACGATCGTGTTGTCAGAGATCATCAATGAAGTAAAAATGGCCAAATACCCTTAGAACCATAGAGCATTACAGCACAGAAACAGGCCTTTTGGCCTTTCTTGGCTGTGCCGAACTATTTTCTGCCTAGTCCCACTGACCTGCACACGGACCATATCCCTCCATACACCTCCCATCCATGTATCTGTCCAAGTTTTTCTTAAATGTTAAAAGTGAGCCCACATTTACCACTTCATCTGGCAGCTCGTTCCACACTCCCACCACTCTCTGTGTGAAGAAGCCCCCCCCATTGTTCCCTTTAAACTTTCCCCCCTTTACCCTTAACCTATGTCCCCTGTTTTTTTTCTCCCCTTGCCTCAGTGGAAAAAGCCTGCTTGCATTCACTTTATCTATACCCATCATGATCTTATATACCTCTATCAAATCTCCCCTCATTCTTCTACGCTCCAGTCCTAACCTATTCAACCTTTCTCTGTAACTGAGTTTCTCAAGTCCCGGCAACATCCTTGTAAACCTTCACTGCACTCTTTCAACCTTATTTATATCCTTCCTGTAATTTGGTGACCAAAACTGAACACAATACTCCAAATTCGGCCTCACCAATGCCTTATACAACCTCATCATAACATTCCAACTCTTATACTCAATACTTTGATTTACTAAAAGCTCTCTTTACTACCCTATCTACCTGTGGCACCACTTTTAGGGAATTTTGTATCTGTATTCCCAGATCCCTCTGTTCTACTGCACATCCTCAGTGCCTTACCATTAACCCTGTATGTTCTACGTTGGTTTGTCCTTCCAACGTGCAATACCTCACACTTGTCAGTATTAAACCCCATCTGCCATTTTTCAGCCCATTTTTCCAGCTGGTCCAAGTCCCTCTGCAGGCTCTGAAAACCTTCCTCACTGTCTACTACACCTCCAATCTTTGTATCATCAGCAAATTTGCTGATCCAACTTACCACATTATCAACCAGATCATTGCTATAGATGACAAATAACAATGGACCCAGCACTGATCCCTGTGGCACACCACTAATCACAAGCCTCCACTCAGAGAAGCAATCCTCCACTACCATTCTCTGGCTTCTTCCATTGAGCCAATGTCTAATCCAATTTACTGCCTCTCCAAGTACACCTAGCAACTGAATCTTCCTAACTAACCTCCCATGTGGGACCTTTTCAAAAGCCTTACTGAAGTCCATGTAGACAACATCCACTGCCTTCGATTTCTATTAGCTTCGATTCAAGCACAGATGTTGCACGTAGATCAGCTCACATTCATTCTATGTTATGTGTCAACTGATGGAAATATTCAGGAGCGATTCTTACGATTTCTACCCATTGAGAGCCGTACAGGGGAGGCTTTATGTGAGTCTGTGCTCAGTGTTTTAGGAGAGATGAATATTGACTTAAGTAACTGCAGGGGGCAGTGCTGTGACAATGCTGCAAATATATCCGGTGCATACAAAGGCTTACAATCCCATATCAAGGAAGTCAGCACACATATTGAATCTCGTTGGAATCAACAGTTGTGTTGAAACAGCTGATTTTTTTCAGCTTCGTGCAGAATGTGTTCAACTTCTGCTCCAAGTCAACTTCTAGGTGGAAGTTGGTGACTGCAGGACTTCAGCCTAATGTGAACAAGCACATTGAAACTCTGAAGTCTCTCTCTAGATGGGCTGCACATGCAGAAGCCACCCAGGCATTGTGCGGAAATTATGCCAATATTCAAGATTCGTTAAGGAGCATTGCAGAGAATGTGGCAACTAGAAATGAAGCAAGGTCACTATACAAAAAACTGGACAAGCTTGAGATAGCTTTTCTGAGCAAATTGTGGTATTGCATTCTTCAGCGCTTTGAAAGTGCAAGTGTTGCATTGCAAGCTGTAAATCTAGACCTGTGTGATGCTGTGGATTTGGTGAGATCACTACGGGGATACACAGCAAGCTTGCATGATCAATTTGATACTTTTGAGACCCAAGCTAAAGCTATGTCTCCAACAGTCTCAGAAGTGTACAAAGAAGACACCCAACGACAAAGAAAACGTAAAGCCTTTCTGGGTGAATCCACAACACCTGATGTTGGCTTGTCAGCCAGAGAAAAATTCTCAGCTACTCTGAAAATACTCAGAGATGGATAGATTATTTGCAGAAATTGATTGCAGATTTGCATCATATAATGACCTTAACACACATTTGGTATCCTAAACAATATCCCTTCTCTCTCTGTACAAGTTCAGTGCAAGAGAGCATCTGATCTTCAAAGCAGATACTCAGCTGACCTGGAGTTAGACTTTGTGGAGGAGATTGTCCATTTCAGGGAATTCGTAAGTGGCAAAGATATTTCATCGGTAACAGAGCTTTTATGCTTCCTCAGAGAAAAAAAAATTTGCAGGTCATCTTCCCAAATGTAAGCATTGCTTTGAGGCTTTACCTGACTCTCCCCGTCACAAATGCAAGTGGTGAGCGATCTTTCTCCAAGCTCAAGCTAGTGAAGAATAGGCTCAGATCCACAATGGGACAGGACAGGCTGAGTCATCTTACTCTGATGTCACTTGAAAGTGATCTTGTTCGGAAACTGGATTAAGGATTTTGGTGCGAAGAAATCCAGAAGAACTAGGCTTTAATTTTGATAAAACAAGCATCTGACTTTGTAAATATCTAGGCTTGTGTGTCAGTGCTGTTCCTGTTTTTGTGGCAACAGGCTAATATTGACTGTTTACAAACCTAGTAAGTAATAAGTGGTCTTTACTCTGCAAACCACACAGTACAGCAATCGGTTAGTATATGCTAGATCTCATCTTTCAAAAAGATTTTTGGAGTATTGTCAAGTTTCCTAGTTTGCCATAGTGCCGTCTCTCTTGGCCTTTTTGTCTCTCATTTCTATTTTACTTTCTCAGAACACACGGTTGAGAAAAATACCGAGATAAAAATGCTTTGGCACTGTTTGAGAAATGAGGCCTATGGTATGTGCAGCGATAGCTAAACAAAGATTTAAGATTGGGTACATCATACTTCGTCTCCCTCAGAACTTTACTAAGCCAAATAAGCCTAGGTCAGTTTTTGACTACTCAAGATGTTGTCCTTCAAACTAAGAATTTGCATTACTTTCTGTCCTCCGTCTTAAGGCCTGTAAGTTAGACCAGTACGACTTTTGCTCTTGTTCTTGCCTTTTTTTTGCTTGATACAGCAGCATTTTACGATGTCGACGGGGGCCCTGGCCCCACTAAATCCGGCCCTGCCAACTACAGTCGTGTCATCTGTGAACTTCAGGATTTTAATAGATTTGTCTGTGGAAGTACATACTGTCATAATCAAACTTAAATGTAAACAAATGAAGAGATTTTTTTGAGAAGGACCACGATCAGAACAAAGAAATCCACTGTAGTATAAAGTGGTCATAGTGTCGGTAAACGGGTTTACTGTTATCACGTGGACCAAGATACAGTGAAAGGCTTGTCTTGCACACTGTTCATACCGATCACACAGCATCGAGGTGGAGCAAGGTAAAACAGTTACAATGCAGAACGAAGGGTAACAGCTAGAGAGGCAGTGCAGGCAGGCAATAAGGTGCACGCTCATAACAAGGATGAGGTCAAGTGTCCACCTTATTGAAAAAGAGAACTAACCAACGGTCTTGAAATCATCTTGATGAAGGGTCTCGGCCCGAAATGTTGCTGTTTATTCCTTTCTGTAGATGCTGCCTGACCTGCTTGAGTTGCTGCAGCATTTTGTGTGTGTTGCTCAATAGCGTTATATAGCCTGAAGAGACTGAGATCCTTTAACATCTGCCAGACGATGCTGAGGATGTTCTACGAGTCTGTGGTGGGCAGTGCTATCATGTTTGCTGTTGTGTGCTGGGACAGCAGGCTGAGGGTAGCAGACACCAACAGAATCAACAAACTCATTCGTAAGGCCAGTGATGTTGTGGGGATGGAACTGGACTCTCTGACGGTGGTGTCTGAAAAGAGGATGCTGTCCAAGTTGCATGCTATCTTGGACAATGTCTCCCATCCACTACATAATGTACTGGGTGGGCACAGGAGTACATTCAGCCAGGGACTCATTCCACCGAGATGCAACACAGAGCGTCATAGGAAGTCATTCCTGCCTGTGGCCATCAAACTTTACAACTCCTCCCTTGGAGGGTCAGACACCCTGAACCAATAGGCTGGTCCTGGACTTATTTCCTGGCATAATTTGCATATTACTATTTAAATATTTATGGTTTTATTATTACTATTTAATTATTTATAGTGCAACTGTAATGCAAACCAATTTCCCCTGGGATCAATAAGGTATGACTATGACTATGGCTATTGGGTAGAGGCTATCCTTGAGCCTGGTGGAATGAGTTTTCAGGCTTTTGCATCTTCTCGGGTGGTGGGGCGGGGTGGGGAAGAGAGGATGGCTTTGCTGGGTGGGCTCTTGGACCATGACAGTGAGGAGTGTAGGCAGGGTCCACGGAGGGGAAGCTGGTTTCCATGATGTGTCCACAACTCTCTGCGGTTTCCTGTGGTCACGGTCTGGTGTTGTCTCTTGGTAACCATAATGACCTTATGGGGTCGTTGCTTGACTTCTTATAAAAGTCAGGGTCATTTGATTTGAATGCCACAGTCCTGGACTTGAGTAGGATCTCCCGGTTCATCGATGGACTCCGGTGTGTGAACACAGATTGAACACTTTTGGTACACAGTCCTCAACGCGCCTGTCGATGAACTGAGAACGTGTCTCCACCCCCTCCCCCCGAACAGCTGGGGGTTGATGTGTGCAGAGGAGCCAGTGACCGGGGTTCAGGTACATTCTCCCCGTGATCCGGTGGGTTTTGTCCGCCGCTGGTTTCTCCCCCGTTCCAGAGACGCAGTGATTAGTATGGAAATTGGTCACATGGCTGGAATTGGGCTTGTTGGACTGGGAGGGCCGTTTACCATGCTGTGTTTATAAATCAATAATAAAATCCCCCGGGGTGGGGGTTATGTCGCCAAGGGCTGAATCCCCGATGGGGGGGGGGGGTGTTATGTTACTGAGGGCAGAATCCCCCGGGGGGGGGTGTTATGTTACTGAGGGCAGAATCCCCTGGGGGTGGGTGGTGGTTATGTTACTGAGGGCAGAATCCCCAGGGTGGGGGTTATGTTACTGAGGGCAGAATCCCTGGGGTGGGGGTTATGTTACTGAGGGCTGTAGGTAGTGAGTCCCTGGGACAAGGGGAACTGCAGTGAACGAGAGGTGGGGCAGGGCAGGCACTGTTTTCTGGAGGGGCTTGACGGTCTGAATCTATAAAATGTCTTGATAATGGGTGGCAGTCTATGTTGGCAGAGGGATGGGATGGTGGGTAGGGCATTTTGGGAGTGATTGGAAAAGGTGTGGTTGGAATCTGGAACACTCTCTGTGGCCAAGGTGGGGTCAGGACTCAGGGCCCTTCGAGAGGGTGTTGGGGAAATGTACAGTGGGGTAAATGGTCTAGGGGTTGGAACTACTGGTACAGAGATAGTACAGACTGACTGGACCAAATGGCCTCTGTACTCCCCGACCCAAACTGTTCCAATTAGTTAACCTTCCTTCACCAGAACCTTGTTGGAGGAAGTTAATTAATTGGAATAATTACTTGCGATTTACTGGTTCCAAATTTCACAAGTACACACAGAGCCTCTAGCCTCTGCTAGCTATTTGAATAGGTCCTTCAGTCAATACACCCCCCACCTCACCACCCCCCTCCCCCTCAGAACACACAGTCCAGAAACAGACTGTCCAGCCCAACTGGTCCACGCTGACTCAGGTTCCCATTCAGCCAATTCCATTTGTTCGTGTTTGGCCCATATCCCTCTAAACCTTTCCTATCTGTGTACCTGTCCGTAGCCCTCTAAACCTTTCCTATCCGTGTACCTGTCCGTAGCCCTCTAAACCTTTCCTATCCGTGTACCTGTCCGTATCCCTCTAAACCTTTCCTATCTGTGTACCTGTCCGTAGCCCTCTAAACCTTTCCTATCCGTGTACCTGTCCGTAGCCCTCTAAACCTTTCCTATCCGTGTACTCGTCCGTATCACTCCAAACCTTTCCTATCTGTGTACCTGTCCGTATCCCTCTAAACCTTTCCTATCCGTGTACCTGTCCCTATCTCTCTAAACCTTTCTCATCCGTGTACCTGTCCATATCCCTGTAAACCTTTCCTATCCGTGTACCTGTCCATATCCCTCTAAACCTTTCCTATCCGTGTACCTGTCCCTATCTCTCTAAACCTTTCTCATCCGTGTACCTGTCCATATCCCTGTAAACCTTTCCTATCCGTGTACCTGTCCATATCCCTCTAAACCTTTCCTATCCATGTACCCGTCCAAGTATATTTAAATATTGTTAACATACCTGCCTCAACCACTTCCTCTGGCAGCTTGTTCCATAGACTGAGCACCCTCTGGGTAGAATGTTGCCCCTCAGATTCTGATTAGATGGCTTCCCTCTCACCCAAACCTCATTCAATATTCCAGCCATTCTGCATCTTTATCTCTCTCCGCATTTCCTCCCTCCATCCTCCATCAGTCCCGGGGTGGAATGTCCCAGATCCCAGTCACACACAAGGGAGGAATGTTCTGTGCCAAGTTCCCCCTCAGTGTCTCTCTGCTCACTTGCACCCTGTCCGTGGAATCAGCTTTTCTACGTTTATATTTGGATCTGAATTTTGATTTACTGGAATGACGAATGATTCCAGGAATGAGGATGCGGTGGTGGTTGAGGGGGAGGGGATGCCTGCTTCACGGGAATTCTGGAGAAGCTGGGACTGTACTTCCCGGAGCTATGAAGCTCATGAGCAGATCTGTGCAGTGAGCCGGCCACGGCTATATTACATGTGGCATTGTGTCCAAGATGAGATTTCCAAGTGAGAATGTCTCCCAACCCCTTTCTCTCCCCACTGTCCCCCTCCCGCCAGCTGTGCCTGCAATCCAGGACTGCCATTGCAAACTGGGGTTAATGAGACATTCTTTAGGATAAATATTCATCCATCAACCAGTATCAAAAAGTCACAGTAAATTCATGATCAGAGTACGTATATGTTACCGTGTACTCCCCTCGCGTCCCGTGTACTGCCCTCATACTCCTTGTTGTGCAGGCATTCACAGGAAAATAACGAAACACAATAGGATTTATTGAAGACTGTACAGAATGGCTGTGCACAGCCAGTGAGCAAAAGCAGACACATTGTGCAAATAAGTAACGCTGAGGATCTTTCGGGCTCGTCAGGGCATCGATCGCAAGATGGCTACTGCATTTAGACAGGTCAAGTTCAACCCTTAAAGGGAAATTACCGGCTGCAGCGATGAAGGGTGAGAAGTTGGATCGGAATAGTTTTTGTAAGTCAGCGCCATCTTGTCAATTGCTTGTCCATTAGATCATTCTGTGTACATTTCCTGCATCTGGGGTTCAGGGGGATGATCTTGGAGTCAGTAAGTTATTTCCATTGACCAGTGCCTCTGCAGTCACCCCCAAGTATTTGCCGCTTAGATCGGATCTATTCCCCCATACCCACCCCTTCCTGCCTCCTCCCCGATGCCTCAAGAAAGCAGCTGGCACCACCCCGGACATTCTCTCTCCTCCCCCTTCCATCGGGCAGAAGGTTGTGTTCGTCCATCGTCAATGTCGACAAGGACCTTGACACATTATGATGGTGTCGAGACTAGCGCGTGATTTGGATTAAAGTGAGGGAGAGTTGCTCAGTGTCAGCTTCACTCTCTCTTCCCAATTCCCATCTGGATCCAGTGGCAAGACAGAGTCGAGACGGCTGGAGATGGGACTTGGCGCAGTGGGTGACCAGGACGTCTTCTGTGTCTTGTCCTGCTCTACACGTTCCACGACGCTTGCAGAGACCGCCTTTTTGACCGTTGGACCTTCCATTGGTCTCGTCTGCTCAATCCGCCGGAGTCTGTCTTCACATGCTGGGATAGACAACTCCCTATCTCACCGAGGGTTTGAGACCCGTCGGATACCCTCACCTGGTTTAGCCGGCTTGTCGAAGCCGTTGCCCGGGGTGTGGCCGCTGTCGCATGCAAACAGCTACGGGGAGCCACAGTTGAGAGCTGAGTGCCAGGTGGGGAGCAAAGGTGGACTAACCGCCCTGAAAAGGACGCGACATGTGCCCCCACCAGAGGTGCTACCCCTCCCTGATACCCCATACACCCCACAGGTAGAAGGTACAACAGTCTGAAATCATGTACCACCAGGCTCAAAGTTAGCTTCCACCCCGCCCCATGACATGCTTGAGTGAATGTCTCCTACGCTAAGAAATGAATTCTTGATCTCCCAATCTACCTGGATGTGGCCCTCGCGCTTTGCCTGCCTGCATTGCACTCTCTCTGTAACTGTGGCACTCTATTCTGCATTCTGTTTTCCTGCCTCAGTGCACTTGTCGAATGATCTGTCTGGATGGCATGCAAGACAGGTTTTCCATTGTATCTCAGTACCTCTGACAATAATAAGCCAATCTTTGGAGTTGCAATTATTATTTGTTGCTATCTTGCGGCAGTACTTTAATGCATGCCACTGTTATATAACTTGTAAATCTATGATCTATCTAATGTACCATTCCCATTGAACACCATTACACAAAGACCAGACTAAAGCTTCTTTCTGGCATGGATGAGATTGGTCAATAGTTTCCCTTTAGACACATCCACCTGCATATATTATACACTGAATGTTACCGTTTGCAGGGCTGTTCGGAGATGGAGGTATCTGAAGGGATTTCTGGGGCCATGGAGATGGGAAAAGTGTAGGGGTCTGAGACGGGGAGGCATGTAGGGGCCGGCAGGTTGGAGGGGGTTCACAAAGACGAGGGGGTAACAGAGGCCAGGGTGGGGTGCAGGGGATCGCAGGGGTGGTGGAGTCACCCAGGGGCAGGAAGGACTTCATGGAGATGGAGTCAGAGTGGTGGAGACGCTAGAGGGGGTCATGGAGATGGGGAGGGCCGCAAGGACAGGAGTGGGGGGGTGGGGGACACAGAGATGGGGAGAGGTGAACAGACGGGGTGTGATACCATGGTGGGTGGTCACAGTCAGGGTAGGTTTGATCGTTGAGGTGAGGAGGGGGAGGCTAAAGGGGATCATGGAGATTGGGATGGGTGCAGTGGGCCGGAGGGGTTTCAGAGCCGAGGGAGGGGCACAGGGGGCCAGAGGGAGAAGCGGGGACATATTGAGGCGATCCCTCCCAGCAGGGTGCACCCCCTCTGACTCTCCTTCCTGTCTGCAGGCAGCCATGAAGAACATGGAGCGGGAGCTGATGTGCCCGGTGTGCAAAGAGATGTTCAAGCAGCCTGTCATCCTGCCCTGCGCGCACAACGTCTGCCTGATGTGCGCCACCGAGCTGCTGGTGCAGCAGGGCATCCTCTGTGCCGAGCCGACCTCCGAGCCCTCCTCGCCTGCCTCCACCCCCGTGATGCGCAGCCCCCGCCTCGGCCGCCGAGCTGGGGCCAAGGCTGACAGGTTGGACAGACTAATCCGGGCAGGTGAGACCACCCTCTCCCCACAGTCCCTGAGCAGATTATTGAGTGACAGCACAAGACATTTGCATGTTGTTCAGGTTTGGCTGTCCCTACTGGAGTAAAGGTGCCACTAAGCTGGTGTGGAAGTTGCAGTAAGGCGAGGGTAGACAACGTCCAGGCAAGGATAGCCTGGGGCAGTAGTAGTCAACCCAGCTCTTTGAACTGAGCTAGACAGTGGTGTGTAATGCAGCGAAGTGAACGGGCCTCTAAAGTGAGACCTTTGCTGGAAAGATCTTTGAGAATGTGGCTTCCCTTACACTGTAGGCAGTGCTGGAGACAAGCAAGATAGGAATAACGGAAGGATGTGAACACACTCAGCAACTGCTTTACTAACTTCAAAATGTCATCGGTTGTCAGCTTGTAATTTCTATCGATTTTTAATACCCGAATTGTGAATAGTGATTGATCTTGCAAGAAAGGAACAGAAGCGTACACAGTGGTCAATATCTGTAACTGCTAGTCAATTCTGTATAAAAATGGCATTTCTCTGTTCAGACTTCAGAACAATGTGGGCCACTTTGTTCTTCTTGTGCACAAGTAAAATGAAGAATGTTTGAAGAGTAAATGTCTGTGTGTTCTGAGTCCAGTTAGTGGCAATGACATTGGAAAGAGCACAGGGAACATTTACAAGAACTTTGGCTTTGTGGTAACAGTGGGAGGTTGCTTCTGTGGTCTAATTGATATTACAGAACATAGCACAGTATAGCGAGTGGTGCCCTCGCTCGAGTCGACTCCACTGGTGGCTGCACAGTCCGATCTGGTGCAGTGTGGACCACAGTAAGTGGCGGCCGTGGTCAGCGGCTGGGGCTCTTCGTTGTTCAGTCTCTCCTTTCAGAGCGGCCGCTTGTCCTCGGCGGCACAGTGGAGGCCGCTCTCCCGTCACGCGGCTCACGGGAGCAGATCTCCTCCAGGCGTATCTCTGAGTGCAGTATCTTCCCGGTTTTTAGATGTAATGGTGGATTTCTTCGGGCATGGTACAGGCCCTTCTGCCCGCGACGTTGTACTGATTCCATGAGAGATCTACCCCTTCCTTCCTGCGTAACCCTCCATTTCTCTTAGATCCATGTGCCTATCTGAGAATCTTTTAAATGTCCGTGTGTCGGCTTTACCAACACTCGTGGCAGTGCGTTCCAGGCTCCCGCCACTCTCGGTGTAAATACATCCACTGTACCTCTGACATCCTTTTCACTCACCTTAAACTGTCGTCCTGTTAAACAGTTGGCCACTGCCGCCCTGGGGTAAAGATGCTGTCTGTGCCTCTCATCATTTATACACCTCATCTCCTTCCGTCTTTCGTCGCTCCAAAGAGAGAAGCCCTAGCTCACTTGGCCTTTTCTCACAAGACATGCTCTCTAATCCAGGCGACATTCTGGTAAACCTCCTCTGCAACCTCTCAAAGGCTTCCACCCCCTTCCTATAATGAAGTGACCAGAGATGAATGCAACATTCCAAGTGTGCTCTAACCAGGGTTTTATAGAGCCGCCGCATTACCTCACAACTCTCCAACGCAAGCCCTTTGACTAACGAAGGCCAACTTTCTTAACCAGCTTATGCCTCTATCAGAATGCAAGGCAACTTTGAGGGATCTATGGATGTGAGGCCTCAAGATCTCCCTGTTCATTGCTCCGCTAACAATCTGGCCATTAACACTATAGTCTATACCCCGTACACTGCTAACAATCTGGCCATTAAGACCATACGGCATAGGTGCAGAATTAGGCCATTTGGCCCATCAAGTCTGCTCCGCCATGCAGTCGTGGCTGATCCTTTTTTCCCCTGCTCAACCACGGTCTTCTCCCCGTAGCCCTTGATGCTGTGTCCAATCAAGAACCTATCAGTCTCTGCCTTAAATACATGCAATGATCTGGCCTCCATGGCTACATGTGGCAACAAATTCCACAAATCCACCACCCTCTGGCTAAAGAAATTTTTCCGCATTTCTCTGTTTTAAATGGATATCCCTCTATCCTGAGGCTGTGCCCTCTTGTCCTAGACTCTCCCACCATGGGAAACATCATATCCACATCTACCCTGGCTAGGCCTTTCAACATTCGAAAGGTTTTAATGAGATCCCCCTTATCCTTCTGAATTCCAGTGAGTACAGACCCAGAGCCATCAAATGTTCCTTGTATGATAACCCTTTCATTCCTGGAATCATCCTTGTGAATCTCCTCTGGATCCTCTCCAATGCCAGCAGTATCTTCTAAGATGAGAAGCCCAAAACTGTTCAGAATACTGAAGGTGAGACCTCACCAGTGCCTTATAAAGGCTCAGCATCACATCCCTGCTCTTGTAATCTAGACCTCTTGAAATGAATGCTAACATTGCATTTGCCTTCCTCACCATCGACTCAGTCTGTAAGTTAACCTTCAGGGTGTTCTGCCCAAGGACTCACAAGTCCCTTTGCATCTCCGATTTTTGGATTTTCTCTTCATTTAGAAAGTAGTCTGCACATTTATTTCTACTACCAAAGTGCTGACCATGCATTTTCTAACACTGTATTTCAATTGTCACTCTCACACCCATTCTCCTAATCTGTCGAAGCCCTCTGCAGCCTACCTGTTTCCTCAACATTACATGCTCGTCCACCAATCTTCCATCATCTAAATCATTGATACACAGCATAAAAAGAAGTGGTCCCAACCCCGACCCCTGTGGAACACCACTAGTCACTGGCAACCAACCAGAAAAGGATCCTTTTATTCCCACTCACTCCCTCCGACCAATCAGCCAATACTCTAACCATGTTAGTAACTTTCCTGTAATACCATGGGCTCTTAACTTCATAAGCAGCCTCATGTGGCACCTTGTCAAAGGCCTTCTGAAAGTCCAAATACACAACATCCCCTTTATCTATCCTATGTGTCATCTCCTCAAAGAATTCCATCATGTTTGCCAGGCGAGATTTTCCTTTAGGAAACCATGCTGACTTTGTACTATCTTGTCCTGTGTCACCAAGTACTCCATCACCTCATCCTTGACAATTGACTCCAACATCTTCCCAACCACTGAGATCAGGCTTACTGATCTATAATTTCCTTTCTGCTGCCTTCCTGCTTTCTTAAAGAGTGAAATAACATTCGCAATTATCCTGTCATCTGACACCAGCCAGAGTCCAATGATTTTTGAGAGATCATTACTAATGCCACCACAATCTCTCCCAGTACTCTCTACACTGCTAGGAATCTGGCCGTTAACACTGTACACGGCTAGGAATCTGGCCGTTAACACTGTACACTGCTAAGACTCTGGCTGTTAACACTGTACACGGCTAGGAATCTGGCCGTTAACACTGTACACTGCTAAGACTCTGGCCGTTAACACTGTACACTGCTAGGAATCTGGCCGTTAGCACTGTACACGGCTAGGAATCTGGCTGTTAACACTGTACATGGCTAGGAATCTGGCCATTAACACTGTACACTGCACACTGTTGTCACGTACGCTGTGACGTGGATAATGAAACCAGCAGAAATAGAAACCACTTTGGAATCTCATATTGCTATAAACTACTAATATTTATTAGTAACTACGCAATACAGTAATATCACAGTAAATAAATCACACAGGTTAGCAATGAATATATATGAGTACGTAAATCAGTAAGTGTGGAAATGTATGTATGAAAACCAAGCTTCTTTAAGTCTAGGGGTAAAAAGATACAGTCTTACGATGTTGAGTAAAGTTCAGTTCAGTTCGTGGTATTTAGTTGAGTAGTGATGGAGAGAGACTGAGTTGAGTCTTCAGGTGAGCTGATGCCGTTGATCTTCTCGTCGTCCCCCGAAATCCTTTACAAGTCACCGACTGTGACTTTAACCAGGGGGACCGGTTTTCCTGTGGTGGAGCTATCACCCCGGCGAGGGTGGACACGTAGACAACTCCCCACCAGTCAACCCCTTCTCCTTCACTGGAATAGCAATTTGGAATCGATCCGCCTGATCGATCCTCCAAAAACCACTTTCTCTGCGGGCACAACAATGCTCATTCAGTGTCCAGATCATGTGCCTGAGGTCTGTATCATCTGACCTCCCATTTATTTCACCAGGCTGAGCATCACCTGTCATTCAGAGAGTCCTTCCTTCCTTTGTGAAGAAATGCACAAGCAGGCAATAAGTCCTTGAAAGTAATGTCAGCAATCTGCCTTCGGTCACCATAGCAACCTTCGAGCTGCTCAGTGCTGTCTCCAACTCCAAACTCAGTAGAAATCCAAAGTTACTTCCAATGCCTTAAAGTGACAGTCCAACTGTTAATCTTTGTCTCTCTCTCTCTCTCTCTCTCTCTAAAAGCAACATATCAGTGGTAAATAACTCTGTCTCTCTCTCCTTTCCAAACAAACCATCAATGATGAATGTCTCTCTCTGTCTCTCTTCAGAGAGTTAATAGGGGCACTCCTGGATCCCCTCACACTGTTAAGGATCTGTCCATTAACACTGTACACTGCTAAGAATCTGGCTGTGAACACCGAACACCCCAAGAATCTGGCCATTAACACTGTACACTGCCTTCAAGTTCAATCTTCCAACATGAATCACTTCACACTTTTCCAGAATGATTGTTGTCCTTTTTGGTTCCTTCCTTTCCAAGTGGGCAGTATTATTTTCCGATATTATACTCCCATTTGCTGGCTTACTTTGCCTATTGATATTTGTGAAAAGTTGTCAGCTGACATCGGTGGTGAGGAAGGCAAAGCGATGTTAGCATTCATTTCGAGGGGAGCAGAATATAAAGGAAATGATGTAGTGCTGAGGCTTTATTAGACATTAGACAGACCAGATTTGGAGACAGTGAACGCAGAGAGGATGCTACCAGTAACGGTAGATTCTAGGACCAGAGGGCATAGCCTCTGGCTATCCCTTTAGAACACAGATGAGAAGGAATGTCCTTAGTCAGACGGTGGTGACTCTGTAGAATTTATTGCTACAGACAGCTGTGGAAACCAAATCATTGGGTGTTTTTAGAGTAGAGGCTGATGGGTTCTTGATTAGTGAAGACGTCAAAGGTTACTGAGTGAAGCAGGAGAATGGGATTGAGGGAAAATAATTTAGCCATCATCGAAGGGTGGAACAGAACTGATGGGCCGAATAGCCTAATTGTGCTCTTGTGTTTTATCGTGGAGCACACACAAAATGTTGGAAGAATTCATCAGCTCAAGCAGCATCTATGGAGAGGTATAAATAGTCAGAATCTCAGCCAGAAACATGAACTATTTATTCCCCTTCCGTAGATGCTGCCTGACCTCCTCAGCTCTTCCAGCATTTTGTGTGCCTTGCTCTGGATTTCCAGCATCTGCAGGATCTTTCTTGTGTGGGTGATGGTGGAGGGTTGTTTCTGGAGGCCTGTGACCTGTGACGTTCCCTGGCTTGTCTCTGGCCAGTTTCAAAAGCCTGAAAGCTCATACCAGCAGTCTCAAAGACGACTTCTACCCTGCTGTTATCAGGTTATTGAAAGATCTCGTCCATGACAAGATGGATTTGTGGCCTGACGATTACCTCATTATGATCTTGTACTTTGTCTACCAGCACTGCAGTTTCTCTGTCACTGTGACACTTTGTTCTTGTTTTACCTTGTTCCACATCAATGCACTCTGTAATGATCTGATGGGTATGAACAGTGTGCAAGACCAGCCTTTCACTAGGGCTTGGTACATGTGATAATGTACTAATGCCAAATAACAGCAGGGTAGAAGTCCTCCTTCGGTATGGAGGTGTGTGTTTTCAGGCTGCCGTGTTTGCCCGATGGAAGAAGGGAAACGAATGTGGGTGAGATCTTTGACGCTGGTGCTTTATCAGCGCGACAGGATGTGTAGGCAGAGTCCACGGAGGGGAGGCCGGTTTCCGTGATGTGCTGAGCTGATGCTTGCGGGGTCCATTTGCAGGTTTGAGTGATTTTGTTGGAAGGGTGGGGAGGAGGAGGGGTGAGAGTTCTTGGGGAGCTTTATATATTGGGGAGCTCTGGCAAGGTGAGGGGGGAGTAATGTGTCTGGGATGTTTCTCCCTCTCACTGCCTTCTGAAAGACGTATTTCTCCATCGTTCCTCAGTCAGGTGTGGGCAGCTGGTGCGTCAGGCTTAGTTAATGTCCTTCTGCGAGTTTCGTCACCCTGCCGTGGTGGAGAGGCTGGAGTTCCTGAGATGCCAAGGGGATGCCTCTGGAGCTCAGCTCTGTGTAGGGACACCCATGTTGGTAAGGTTATGAGGGTGTTCCAAAGAAACATCCGACCAAGACGTCAGTGCAGCTGGTGGAAGGTGATGACACATCACAAGGGCAGTAACGGGGAGGAAGGTGACCCAGTCAGCTGTTTGCTGTTGTGTGCTGGGGCACCCATCTGCCCGATGATGCTGAGGATGCTCTACGAGTCTGTGGTGGCCAGTGCGATCATGTTTGCTGTTGTGTGCTGGGGCAGCAGGCTGAGGGTAGCAGACACCAACAGAATCAACAAACTCATTCGTAAGGCCAGTGATGTTGTGAGGATGGAACTGGACTCTCTGACGGTGGTGCCTGAAAAGAGGATGCTGTCCAAGTTGCATGCCATCTTGGACAATGTCTCCCGTCCACTACATAATGTACTGGGTGGGCACAGGAGTACATTCAGCCAGAGACTCATTCCACCGAGATGCAACACAGAGCGTCATAGGAAGTCATTCCTGCCTGTGGCCATCAAACTTTACAACTCCTCCCTTGGAGGGTCAGACACCCTGAGCCGATAGGCTGCTCCTGGACTTATTTCATAATTTCCTGGCATAATTTACATATTACTATTTAACTATTTATGGTTCTATTACTAATTAATTATTTATGGTGCAACTGTAACGAAAACCAATTTCCCCCAGGATCAATAAAGTATGACTGTGACTGTCTGGTACTCTACGCCACTGGGCCCTGACCCCGATCTGTCCCCCCACAATGAGCACACACAGGTGTTTCCGTTTATACCGACCCTGGTGTCGCCCCCTCCAGCCACCTGAGGCCCCACCGATGCACGACGGCTTAGGGGAACATCATGCCGCACTCGAGTGCTCACGCTACTGACGGTAACTAGTTGAACAGAGGTTGGTGGTGTCGTGGATTGTGTAGGTTGTAAAGTTTACCCAAGTGAAGGTTATCCAGTGGGTATGGACCAGTTGCAGATGTGGCTAGAGTAATGTCAGATGGAACTTGACTCTGGTAAGCGTGAGGGATTGGAGACTGTGCACAATTAACGGTAGGAGGTACCGGCAGGTGATGGGTGAGACCACGTGAGGGGGAAGGTGGGCGGATGTGGGGAGGGAGTTGAAGAGAGAAGCTGGGAGGTGATAGGTGGGAAAGGTAAAGTGGTGAAGAAGAAGGAATCAGCTAGAAGAGGAGATTGGGAGAAAGGAAATGAGGTGGGGCACCAGAGAGAGGTGATAGGCGGGTGAGGAGAAGAGAAAGGGTAAGAGGGGAGCCAGAATGGGAAGTAGATAAAGAGGGGAGGGGGGTAGAAATGACTGGAAATTAGGGATGTTCATGCTGTCAGGTCAGAGGCTATCCAGATGGAATATGAGATGTTGCTTCAATTAAAGGGGGCCTCGTGCTGGCAGTAGAGGCCATGGACCAAGCTGAGGAGCACCTTACACCTCCTTTGGTAGACACACATCTCCACTCTGCCACCCAGGTTAGAATGGGAATTGAAATTCAAATGGTTGGCTGCTGGGAAATTGGGCTTGTTGCAGACAGAGCAAAGGTGCTCAACGGTGTTCACTTAAAGAACCTTTAAGAGCGCCGTGGGCGGCGGGGTGGAGATGCGTCTCTACCAAAGGAGGTGTGAGGTGCTCCTCACCTCTTCTAGTCTGCAGGTCCTCCTTGGGAGTAGGTGGTGGATGGTCATATGAGCAGCTGGTTCTCATCACAAGTCCTGGTTATGCAACCAATGAGGCCAGGGAGACAATCTCTGAAGAGTACTGATGATGGCTGGGGTCACCCGTCCTGTGAAGACACTGCCCAGGCAATGGCAACCACTTCTATAGAAAAATTTGCCAAGAATAATCTCGGTCAAGACCATGATCTCCCATGTCATACAACATGATGATGATGAGTAGAGGTCTTGTTAAGAGGTGTCTTGGGGTCCAAGTCAACATTGTGTCCAATTTTTTTTTAACACAGCTGCATGGACCAACCATTGCCCAGTGCAGGAAATTATTACACTGCCTGAAAACTGTGCGAACTTTAAATGTTTTTCTGTAATATGCATACTATGAATATTCAGAATGAAAATTGAAAACTCACATACTTTAGATTTTTATTTATTGATCGAAAGGTATAATGAAATACAGAACAACAAAGAAAATCTTTAACATTGCATTCAGCAGGTTAGCGGTTTACTAACAGTGAGCTACTAACTTCCACTGTGTTTACTGTTACAATTTGTAATAGTGTTGCAATTTGAAACACTGACAATGTAAATACGTTGAGCCTCAAAAATGTTTCAAAGTAAAGATTATGTATGTTATTTAGAAAATTTGTGGATAATATTCATTAACACAATTACAGCGTATTTCAAAGTTATATTAACATTACATAAAAGAAAATTCGAGCTGTGCAACAATGAAGGCTATGTGCATGGTGGCATTTCAGTTACTGTGTGGCCGTGAAAGTGGCTCCACAAATCAGTTGGTTAAAAAAGGTGTTTGCCATGGTTTACTTCATTAATGGAGGTTTTGTGTTCAAGTCAGGAGGTTGAGTTGCAGCTAACTGAAACTTTATATCATAACTTTCTTTACAGACGATGTAGTTCAAAGTGCTTTAAATGCAATAAAAGTACAAGCATGAAAAAATAAAATATAAAAATAAGCATATAATTGAAAGAGAAAATGATGTTAATTGAAAGCAAGGTTAAATGGCTTTGAGCAGGCATTTGAAAGTGTCACCTGAGTCTGCATCCCTAATACTTGGAGAATTGTCTTCCAGAGTTCAGGAGCATAGTTCAAAAAAACTATTCAAAAAATGGATTCAGCAGTGGCTGGGTGGGAGACGCCAGAGAGTAGCGGTGGATTACTGTGTGTCAGATTGGAGGCCAGTGACTAGTGGTGTGCCTCAGGGATCTGTACTGGGTCCAACGTTGTTTGTCATATACATTAATGATCTGGATGATGGGGTGGTAAATTGGATTAGTAAGTATGCAGAGGTGGCGTTGTGGATAATGAAGTAGGTTCAAAGCTTGCAGAGAGATTTAGGCCAGTTAGAAGAGTGGGCTGAAAGATGGCAGATGGAGTTTAATGCTGAAAAATGTGAGGTGCTACATTTTGGTAGAACTAATCAAAATAGGACATACATGGTAAATGGTAGGGCATTGAAGAATGCAGTAGAACAGAGGGATCTAGGAATAATGGTGCATAGTTTCCTGAAGATGGAATCTCATGTGGACAGGGTGGTGAAGAAAGCTTTTGGTTTGCTGGCCTTTATAAATCAGAGCTTTGAGTATAGGAGTTGGGATGTAATGTTGGAATTGTATAAGGCATTGGTAAGGCCAAATTTGGAGTATTGTGTGCAGTTCTGGTCACCGAATTATAGGAAAGATGCCAATAAAATAGAGAGAGTACAGAGGAGATATACTAAAATGTTGCCTGGGTTTCATCTCCTAAGTTACAGAGAAAGGTTGAACAAGTTGGGTCCTTATTCTTTGGAGTGTAGAAGGTTGAGGGGAGACTTGATAGAGGTGTTTAAAATTATGATGGGGATTGATAGAGTTGACATGGTTAGACTCTTTCCATTGAGAGTGGGGAAGATTCAAACAAGAGGGCATGGGTTGAGAAGGACAAAAGTTTAGGGGTAACATGAGGGGGATCTTTACTCAGAGAGTGGTAGCTGTGTGGAGTGAGCTTCCAGCAGAAGTGGTTGAGGCAGGTTCTATGTTGTCGTTTAAAGTTAAATTGGATAGATATATGGACAGGAAAGGAATGGAGGGTTATGGGCTGAGTGCAGGTGGGTGGGAATAGGATAGGGTAAGAGTTCAGCACGGACTAGAACGGCTGAGCTGGCCTGTTTCCGTGCTGTAATTGTTATATGGTTATAAGCTGACCTTTGAGGGAGATGGTTTAAGTTTCGGGGTCCAGCAGCAGAAGATCTATAAGTTTGAGCAGGATTACACAGTGAGAACGATTCAACAAAGTCTTCTGGTCCCAGGCTTTTAAGAGCTTTAAGGTCGCATCTGGTGCACTGCATTCAATCTGGTCACCTTGTGTGGAGGCTTTGGGGAGGGTGCAGTAGAGGTTCGCCAGGATGCTGCCTGGATTAGAGGGTATGAACTACAAGAAGTTGGACAAACTTGGGTTGTTTTCTCGGGAGCAGTGGAGCCTGAGGGAAGATATGATAGAGATTTATAAAATTATGAGAGGCATGGACAGTTGTTACCTGTTATCTTTTATCCTGGAATTGTAATATTTAATACTAGAGGGCAGGGGTTCCCAACATACAATGGGGGTCTGTGGCCCCAGGGTGGGAACCCATGATGACAGGACAGGTTTAAAGAAGGTATGAAGGGCCAGTTTTAATTTGCATGGTGTGCTGAGTGCCTGGAGTGTGCTGCCGGGGCGGCGGGGGGAGGAGGCAGATACGATAGAGGTCTTTAAGAGGCTCGTAGACAGGCCCATGCAGGGATATGGGAATTGTGTAGGCAGTTATAATTAATTTAATTAGACATTTAATTACTAGTTTAATGAGTTTGGCAGCATTGTGGGCCAAATAGACTGTCCTGTGCTGTTCTTTCGTATGTTTAGCTAGTGAGAGAGCCGCAGGTCACTGGATTAGAACTGATTCTTCTGATACAGAAACACAGAAAACTTACAGCACAGTACAGGCCCTTCAGCCCACAAAGCTGTGCCGAACATCTCCCTACCTTAGAACTACCTAGGCTTTACCCATAGCCCTCTATTTTTCTAAGCTCCATGTAGCCATCCAGGAGTCTCTTAAGAGACCCCATTGTATCCACCTCCACCACCGTCGCTGGTAGCCCATTCCACGCACTCACCACTCTCTGCGTAAAAAAACTTACCCCTGACATCTCCTCTGTACCTACTTCCAAGCACCTTAAAACTGTGCCCTCTCGTGTTAGCCATTTCAGCCCTGGGGAAAAGCCTCTGACTATCCACACGATCAATGCCTCTCATTATCTTATACACCTCTATCAGGTCACCTCTCATCCTCCGTCATTCCAAAGAGAGAAGACCAAGTTCATTCAACTTATTCCCGTAAGGCATGCTCCCCAATCCAGGCAACATCCTTGTAAATCTCCTCTGCACCCTTTCTATGGTTTCCAGATCCTTCCTGTAGTGAGGTGACCAGAACTGAGCACAGTACTCCAAGTGGGGTCTGACCAGGGTCCTATATAGATGCAACATTACTTCTCAGCTGTTAAATTCAATCCCACGATTGATGAAGGCCAATGCACTGTTTGCCGCCTTAACCACAGAGTCAACCTGTGCAGCAGCTTTGAGTGTCCTATGGACTCGAACCCCAAGATCCCTCTGATCCTCCACACTGCCAAGAGTCTTGCCATTAATACTATATTCTGCCATCATATTTGACCTGCCAAAATGAACCACCTCACACTTATCTGGGTTGAACTCCATCTGCCACTTTTTGCATCCTATCAATGTCTCTCTGTAACCTCTGACAGCCCTCCACACTATCCACAACACCCCCGACCTTTGTGTCATCAGCAAACTTACTAACCCATCCCTCCACTTCCTCATCCAGGTCATTTATAAAAATCACAAAGAGTAGGGGTCCCAGAACAGATCCCTGAGGCACACCACTGGTGACTGACCACCATGCAGAATATGACCTGTCTACAACCACTCTTTGCCTTCTGTGAGCAAGCCAGTTCTGGATTCACAAAGCAATGTCCCCTTGGATCCCATGCCTCCTTACTTTCTCAATAAGCCTTGCATGGGGCATCTTATCAAATGCCTTGCTGAAATCCATATACACTACATCTACTGCTCTACCTTCATCAGCATGTTTAATCACATCCTCAAAAAATCCAGTCAGGCTCATAAGGCACGACCTGCCTTTGACAAAGCCATGCTGACTATTACTCCTCATATTATGCCGCTCCAAATGTTCATAAATCCTGCCTCCCAGGATCTTCTCCATCAACTTACCAACCACTGAAGTAAGACTTACTGGCCTATAATACCCTGGGCTATGCCTTTCTTGAATTAGGGAACAACAGCCGCATCCCTCCAATCCTCCAGAACCTTTCCCGTCCTCATTGATGATGCAAAGATCATTGCCAGAGGCTCAGCAATCTCCTCCCTCGCTTCCCACAGTAGCCTGGGGTACATCCCATCCAGTCCCGGTGACTTATCCAACTTGATACTTTTCAAAAGCTCCAGCACATCCTCTTCCTTAATATCTGCATGCTCAAGTTTTTTCAGTCCGCTGTAAGTCATCCCTATAATCGCCAAGATCCTTTTCCGTAGTGAATACTGAAGCAAAGTATTCATTATTTCCTCCGCTGTTTCCTCCGGTTCCATACACACTTTTCCATTGTCACACTTGATTGGTCCTATTCTCTCACGAATTATCCTCTTGCTCTTCACATACTTGTAGAATGCCTTGGGGGTTTTCCTTAATCCTGTCCGCCAAGGCCTTCTCATGGCCCCTTCTGGCTCTCCTAATTTCATTCTTAAACTCCTTCCTGCTAGTGTTATAATCTTCTAGATTCCTATCATTACCTAGTTTTTTGAACCTTTCGTAAGCTCTTCTTGACTAGATTTACAACAGCCTTTGTGCACCACAGATCTTGTACCTTACCATCCTTTCCCTGTCTCATTGGAATGTATCTACTCAGAACCCCACGCAAATGTCCCCTGAACATTTGCCACATTTCTTTGGTATGTTTCCAATTTATGCTTCCAAGTTCCTGCCTGATAGCCTCATATTTCCCCTTACTCCAATTAAAGGTTTCCCTCACTTGTCTGATCCTATCCCTCTCCAATGCTATGGTAAAGGAGATAGAATTGTGATCACTATCTCCAAAATGCTCTCCCACTGAGAGACCTAACCCCTGACCAGGTTCATTTCCCAATACCAGATCAAGTACAGCCTCTCCTCTTGTACGCTTACCTACATATTGTGTCAGGAAACCTTCCTGAACATATCTAACAAACTCCACCCTATCTAAACCCCTCACTCTAGGGAGATGTCAATCAATATTTGGGAAATTACAATCTCCCACCAGGACAACCCTGTTATTATTACACCTTTCCAGAATCTGTCTCCCTTTCTGCTCCTTGATGTCCTTGTTACTGTTGTGTTATCTGTAGAAAAAAACACCCAGTAAAGTTATT